>NC_057813.1:174913991-174946159 GCF_018294505.1 Triticum aestivum
GGGCGAGGGCGACGTGGCGGCTGCTGGTTGGCCGGGACGGCGGCGACAATGACGTGGCGGCCTGTGATACGCCGAAGTGAGGTAGCTGGAGGCGGTGGACACGTCCGGCGGCGGAACGGACATGTCCGGCTGCGGGAGGAGGAAGATGGCTAGGGTTTGGACTGCGCGAAAAATCCGGGAGGGGCACATATTTATATTTAGAGGGAGCTAGGAGAGTCCAAATAAGGAGCGGTTTTCGCCGACACGATCATGATCGAACGGCCGAGAGCATGGAGGGGAGTTTGCTGGGTTTTGGGCCACTTTGGAGGGGTGTTGGGCTGCAAGACGAAAGGGGGGTTTCGGGCTACGTGGTTAACCGTTGGAGTATCAAACGACCTCCAAATGGCACGAAACTTGACAGGCAGTCTACCGGTGCTATACCAAGGCCGCTTGGCAATCCTCGGGCCATTCCGAGAAAATTTAACACCCGCACACGAAAACAAGGTCTGAGAGGGGCGACGGGCGCGCGCGAGAGGTCTGGACTCCGAACGGACAAGGGAGAGAACCGGGAGAACCCGAACGGATGCAAGTTTTGAAAAACATACGGATGAAATGCAGATGATGACATGGCAAAATGCAACACACAAGCAAATGACATGGCAACAATGACGAATAACTGGCAGACACCTGGCGCATCAGATCCGGGGCGTTACACAGAGCCCTCCAGACCGTCCAGAGGACCTCCGAGACCCACGGTTTAATGTGAGATCCGTCCTTTCTCAGAATCTGGACAACAGGAGTTGGGCTCTTTAAGAAGGCCTGAACACTGATGTTTTGAGTGGGTCTGCACCTTCGGGGCCTGAGTGCTTCAGCCGATACACTCACGCTGCAGACATCCCGAACAACTTCAGGTTGGCAACAGAGATCAACAAGTTTACAGGCGAGTCAAAGCCATAGATTTGGTTGGAGGATTACCGACTGGCCATCTAGATTGGTGGCGGCAACAACAATGTAGCCATGAAGCACCTGTTGTTGATGCTTGAAGGGTCGGTAGAGCCTGGCTCAACCAGCTCCCACCCGGGAATATATTGTGTTGGGACGACCTGGCCCAAGTCTTCGTCAAGACGTTCGAGGGCACGTACAACCCGCTGGGAGGATTGATAGAACTACAACATTGCATGCAGAGGCACAATGAAACTCTTCGAGAGTACATCTAGCAGTGGACCAACCTTCAAAACACGATGGGGAATGTCACCGAGCATCAGACGATCTGCGCCTTCAAGGCCGGTATTTGATTGATGGTGTCCTAGACTAGGGGGTACCAACCTGGTTGGCCTGTGGTCCCTGGGCTGGGCTAGTGGGCCCAAATTCTCATTAAGGAAGACTCCGGAAGCTGTACGCCTAGATGGGATCAAGATCGTATCTACCGAAGACTTGATGTATACTCCAAGATATCCCTAGCCGCCTCCATGCAATCCTTAGGATACCGACCATGTAACCCTAGATACCCTACCTGGCGTGTATATAAGCCAAGGGGTTTAGCTCGTAGAAGGGATGGAATCACAATTGCACTCTCCTAGCCCTATAGGTAGAACACAACTTAGATCTCGAGGTAGATCAACTCTGTACTTGATACATCTCTATCAATATAAACAAGAGCAGGACGTAGGGTTTTACCTCCTTCAAGAGGGCCCGAACCTGGGTAAACATTGTCTCCCTCGTTCTTACTACCATCAATCTGAGATCCACAGCTTCAGACCCCCTACCCCAAGGTCCGCCGGATTTCACACTGACACGGGTACTTTCATTGAGAGTTCCGCTGTGTGATCGCCGAAAAGATCGATGGCTCATCAGCAAATCAACTGCGGCACCGGCCACAGAGACGTTTATGTCTGTGACACCCCAACTTAATCGTGTACTAATCATACACTCAAATGCGCACAATCAAGATCAAAGACTCACGGGAAGATATCACAACACAACTCTAGACACAAATAAAATAATACAAGCTTTATATTACAAGCAAGGGGACTCGAGGGTTCGAATACATATGCTCGAATACATAAGAGTTAGTGAAAGCAACAATATCTGAGTACAGACATAATTAGACAAGTTTGCCTTAAGAAGGCTGAGCAAAACAACATCATCTAGATCGAAAAGGCGCAGGCCTCCTTCCTAGGAACCTTCGAACTACTCCTGGTCATCAGTCTTCACATAGTAGTAAGCTTCGTCGGTGTAGTAGTAGTCATCTATGGGGTCATTTGACTTCGGGGCTCCATCATCTGATTGTAGCAATCGGGTATGGGGGAAAAGGGGGTAGCAAAGCAACCGTGAGTACTCATCCAAAGTACTCGCGAGACTTACATTGGTATCAAAGGGAAGGGGCTGTATCTGTGGACTAAACTATAGAAAAGCCAGAATAGAAGGGACGACCTAGCCTAACAAAGACTAGCTTCTTGCAGCAATAGAAGAGAGTAGAGTAACATATCATATAGTAACAAGTATATAATAGTAACACCCAAAGATCCTTCCTCTTCTACACCACGAGGAAGTGATCTCGGAGCCATATATCAGTTTAGTAACACCAGTATCCAGTTCTAGTCGTAGTAGATCGGGATACAACTCCATGTTGGGGAACATAGTAATTTCAAAAAAAATCCTACGCACACGCAGGATCATGGTGATGCATAGCAACGATAGGGGAGAGTGTTGTCCACGTACCCTCGTAGACTGAAAGTGGAAGCGTTAGAACAACGCGGTTGATGTAGTCGTATGTCTTCACGGCCCGACCGATCAAGCACCGAAATCACGACACCTCCGAGTTCTAGCACACGTTCATCTCGATGACGTCCCTCGAACTCTGATCCAGCCGAGTGTCGAGGGAGATTTCTGTCAGCACGACGGCGTGGTGACGATGATGATGTTCTACCGTCGCAGGGCTTTGCCTAAGAACCACTACAATATTATCGAGGAGGACTATGGTGGAGGGGGCACCACACACGGCTAAGAGATCAATGATCTGTTGTTATTGTGTCTAGGGTGCCCCCCTGCCCCCAATATAAAGGAGCAGGGGGGAGGTCCGGCTAGCCAGGAGGAGGCGCGCCAGGAGGAATCCTACTCCCACCGGGAGTAGGACTCCCTCCCTTCCTTGTTGGATTAGGAGAAGGGGGGAAAGAGGAGGGAGAGAGAGGAAGGAACCCCCCTCCTTGTCCTATTCGGACTAGGGGGAAGGGGCGCACGGCCCTGCCCTGGCCTCCTCTCCTCTTCTCCACTAAGGCCCACTATGGCCCATTAAGCCCCCGGGGGGTTCCGGTAACCCCTCGGTACTCCAGTGAAATCCCGATTTCACCCGAAACACTTCCGATATCCAAATATAGGCTTCCAATATATCAATATTCATGTCTCGACCATTTCGAGACTCCTCGTCATGTCTGTGATCACATCCGGGACTCCGAACAATCTTCGGTACATCAAAACTCATAAACTCATAATATACCCGTCATTAAAACTTTAATCGTGCAGACCCTACGGGTTCAAGAACTATGTAGATATGACCAAGACACGTCTCCAGCTAATAAACAATAGCGGAACCTGGATGCTCATATTGGCTCCCACATATTCTACGCAGATCTTTATCGGTCAAACCGCATAACAACATACGTTGTTCCCTTTGTCATCGGTATGTTACTTGCCCGAGATTCGATCGTCGGTATCTCAATACCTAGTTCAATCTCGTTAATGGCAAGTCTCTTTACTCGTTATGTAATACATCATCCCGTAACTAACTCATTAGCTACATTGCTTTCAAGGCTTATAGTGATGTGCATTACCGAGAGGGCCCAAAGATACCTCCCCGACAATCGGAGTAGCAAAACCTAATCTCGAAATACGCCAACTCAACATGTACCTTTGGAGACACGTTTAGAGCTCCTTTATAATCACCCAGTTACGTTGTGACATTTGGTAGCACACAAAGTGTTCCTCCGGTAAACGGGAGTTGCATAATCTCATAGTTGTAGGAACATGTATAAGTCATGAAGAAGAAAGCAATAGCAACATACTAAACGATCAAGTGCTAAGCTAACGGAATGGGTCAAGTCAATCACATCATTCTCCTAATGATGTGACCCCGTTAATCAAATGAAAACTCATGTCTATGGTCAGGAAACATAACCATCTTTGATCAACGAGCTAGTCAAGTAGAGGCATACTAGTGACACTATGTTTGTCTATGTATTCACACATGTATTACTTCTAGCATGAATAATAAACATTTATCATGATATAAGGAAATAAATAATAACTTTATTATAGCCTCTAGGGCATATTTCCTTCAGTCTTCCACTTGCACTAGAGTCAATAATCTAGTTCACATCATTATGTGATTTAACACCAATATTCACATCTGTATGTGATTAACACCCATAGTTCACATCGTCATGTGACCAACACCCAAAAGGTTTACTAGAGTCAATAATCTAGTTCACATCGCTATGTGATTAACACCCAAAGAGTACTATGGTATGATCATGTTTTGCTCATGAGAGAAGTTTAGTCAACGTGTCTGTCACATTTAGAGCCGTATGTATTTTGCAAATATTATATGTCTACAATGCTCTACACGGAGCTACTCTAGCTAATTGCTCCCACTTTCAATATGTATCCAGATTGAGACTTAGAGTCATTTGGATTGGTGTAAAAGCTTGCACCGATGTAACTCTTTATGACGGGCTCTTTTATCACCTCCATAATCGAGAAATATTTCCTTAGTCCTCACTAAGGATATTCTTGACCGCTGTCCAGTGATCTACTCTCAGATCAAATTTGTACTCCCTTGCCAAACTTAGAGCAAGGTATACAACAGGTCTGGTACACAGCATAGCATACTTTATAGAACCTATGACTGAGGCATAGGGAATGGCTTTTCATTCTTTTTTCTATTTTCTGCCATGGTCGAGTTTTGAGTCTTACTCAACTTCACACCTTGCAACACAAACAAAAACTCCTTTGACTGTTCCATTTTGAATTACTTCAAAATCTTATCAAGGTATGTACTCATTGAAAAAACTTATCAAGCGTCTTGATCTATCTCTATAGATCTTGATGCTCAATGTGTAAGCAGCTTCACCGAGGTCTTTCTTTGAAAAACTCTTTTCAAATACTCCTTTATGTTTTCCAGAAAATTCTACATTATTTCCGATCAACAATATGTTATTCACATATACTTATCAGAAATGTTGTAGTGCTCCGACTCACTTTCTTGTAAATACAGGCTTCACCGCAAGTCTGTATAAAACTATATGCTTTGATCAACTCATCAAAGCGTATATTCCAACTCCAAGATGCTTGCACTAGTCCATAGATGGATCACTAGAGCTTGCACATTTTGTTAGCACCTTTAGGATTGACAAAACCTTCTCGTTGTATCATACACAAATCTTCTTTAATAAATCCACTAAGGAATGCAGTTTTGACATCCATTTGTCAGATTTCATAAAATGTGGCAATTGCTAACATGATTCGGATAGACTTAAGCATCGATACGAGTGAGAAAATCTCATCATATTCAACACCTTGAACTTGTCGAAAAACCTTTTGCGAAAAGTCGAGCTTTGTAGATAGTAACACTACTATCAGCGTCTGTCTTCCTCTTGAAGATCCATTTATTTTCTATGGATTGCCGATCATCGGGCAACTCCAACAAAGTCCACACTATGTTCTCATACATGGATCCAATCTCAGATTTCATGGTCTCAAGCCATTTTGCGGAATCTGGGCTCATCATCGCTTCCTCATAGTTCGTAGGTTCATCATGGTCTAGTAACATGACTTCCAGAACAGGATTACCGTACCACTCTGGTGCGGACTATACTTTGGAAGACCTACAAGGTTTTGTAGTAACTTAATTTGAAGTTTCATGATCATCATCATTAGCTTCCTCATTAATTGGTGTAGGAATCACTGGAACTGATTTATGTGATGAACTACTTTTCAATTCGGGAGAAGGTACAATTACCTTATCAAGCTCTACTTTCCTCCCACTCACTTCTTTCGAGAGAAACTTCTTCTCTAGAAAGGATCCATCTTAGGAACGAATATCTTGCCTTCGGATCTGTGATAGAAGGTGTACCCAACAGTTTCCTTTGGGTGTTCTATGAAGAGCACTTCTCCGATTTGGATTCGAGCTTATCAGGTTGAAACTTTTTCACATAAGCATCGCAGCCCCAAATTTTAAGAAACGACAACTTTGGTTTCTTGCCAAACCACAGTTCATAAGGCGTCGTCTCAACGGATTTTGATGGTGCCCTATTTAAAGTGAATGCAGCTGTCTCTAACGCATAACCCGAAAACGATAGTGGTAAATCGGTAAGATACATCATAGATCGCACCATATCCAATAAAGTGCGGTTACGACGTTCGGACACACCATTATGCTATGGTGTTCCATGTGGCGTGAGCTGTGAAACTATTTGTCAGGACCCCGACTCAATGCCACATCGATCTAGCATGTAGCACCTCGTATCACTTTGCGGCCTCACGCACGGTATCCCCATGGATGTCGCCTTACCTTTTCCCGGGACCGTTTGCGTCTTTTGGCACACGTATATGATAGTGTCGCTAGCATCCATATGATAAGGAGCCCGGGCTGACATGGCTAGTCGTAAACCCAAAGTGGCACAAACTTACAGGGACAGGCATCCATGACCCAACATCGAATGTGTCGGTCATCAGCGAGTGAATCCAGGCTGTAGCACTGGGCTAGCAGGACTCCGGTGAACCGGGCTGTAGCGGGCTAATAGGACTCCGGTATTCATTGCGTGACATTTCCCCGAAGGGACAGACACAGGAACGAAGAAGGACACATGCCGGCCAGCCTAAGTGTTCCGGAGCAGTAGCAAGCTACCATGGCTCAGTGGAAACACTAGGAGACATTTCCCGGTAAGAGAGGCTACTAAGGATAAACAACTAGATAGTCAGATCCCACACATACCAAGCATTTCAATAACATACACACAATATGCTCGTTATGTGCAAATACAACATGGCATCACAACATGACTCTACAACTCAAGTATTTATTCAATAGGCTCCGAGGAGCGAGATATTACAATCATGGGTCTCATGACCCAACAAGCAGAGCATACAAGTCAAAGCACAAACGGAAGCTTAACATGTCTGAGTACAGACATCTACAAATGAGAAAGGCTGAGAAGCCTGACTATCTACCAGATCCTGCCGAGGGCACAAGATCGTAGCTGAGGTAACAAGCTAAACGTCGAAGTCCACGCGGTACTACTAGCGAGACTGAAGTCTCTCTGCAAAAACATAAATTAAGCAACGTGAGTACAAATGTACCCATCAAGACTTACATCAGATCTAACTACATATGCATCATTATCAACAAAGGGGATGGTGGGGTTTAACTGCAGCAAGCCAGCTTTGACTCAGTGGCTACCCTGAACTATGACTGCAATGTAACTCTTTGAGGTGGCGCACACGAGTCCACATATTCACCATATCAATACACCACTATGGATCCGCTCCCGTCTCCCTATGAGAATGCCATCCATAGCACTCACGCTTATCTTGCGTATTTTAGAGTATCCACTTCCACTTGTCTATGAACTGTACAGGCAACCCAGAAGTCCTTTACCGCAGACACGGCTATTTGAATAGATAATGTTAACCCTGCAGGGGTGTACTTCTTCACACACGCTCTCACCACTTACCGCCATTTACACGACATGTACTCGGCAACCTTCAAGCGGGAGCCCAGCGAGGGTGTCGGCCACGACCTGACTAACCACACAAGTCTCTCGTCCAGGTTTATCGCCTATTCGGGTTCCATCCGCAAGGAGATCCGGCCGGGGTGTCGCTCACGGCCCCAAACGATGTGTGCAGGGTTCCCAAGTCCACCATCCGGGTGCCACTTGGTACACCGGGCCACTGTGCCTAGTCTGTCCCAAGCCCACCTGTACCGGGTGCCACTTGGTAGACTAGTAACACTACCTACAAACACCAGAAATTAGTTGCAACTCCTGGATAGAGATCAAGTTGATTAATAAGCCGAGAGGGGCCGAGTTACCGGAACCCAATGTGTGGTAGTAACTGTTCATGGATCACAAACACAGAACTCAGTTCCTGAGGACGGCTGCAATGAGACAACCCACAATGTACTCCTACATGGCCTCTCACCGCTACCTTTACCAAATCGTGTTCACACACTTAGCTCCCAACAGTAGGACATGTTCACCACATTCCAATTCATCCCTGATGAATCAGACCTGACTCAACTCTAAGCAGTAGCAGGCATGACAAACAAGCATGAATGAGTAGGCACAACAGGGCTCAAACAACTCCTACTCATGCTAGTGGGTTTCACCTATTTACTGTGGCAATGATAAGTCATGTAGAGGAAAGGGGTTCAACTACCGCAGCATGAAACAGTTGAATCGGTGTTGTCCTAATGCATTAAAAGAGAGCAGGAGCGAGAGAGTGGGATTGTATCGGAATGAACAAGGAGGTTTTGCTTTCCTGGCACTTCTGAAGATAATATAGCTCTTCATCGGTGTCATCGATCTCATCGTCGGTATCACGTCTATCAAGAGGGGACAATACTAGCATCACAGAAGGAAACACAATCAATGCAATGCACAATATGATGCATGATCATGACATGTCAATATGCTGTGGTTTGAGCTAATGCAACTAGCAACAGATTAAATGAAGTTGGTTTGAATACAAGATTCAAATTCAAACTCCATATGTGATTATTCAAATGCCATTTAATTGATTTGACCTAAACAGTGAACAAAAGTTGTTCTAACATGCATGAAAATGGTACATATGGATAGATTGGATTTTTCTGATCATTTTTCATATATAAATTATTTCATTTGGAGTTACGGTTGAATTTCTATGATTTTTAGAAGTTTAGGACATTTTCTGGAATTTCCTGTAAAAGAATAAATCCAGAAAAAGAGTTACTGCGTCAGCACTGCGTCACTGTGACGTCAGCAGTCAACTGACCCGGTCCAGGTCAAACCTGACGCGTGGGGCCACCGGTCAGTGAGCCAGTGCTGCCTACGGTCACAGATAGGTGGGCCTGGTCAACGGCCACGTCAGTGTAGTCAACACTGATGCGTGGGGCCACTGTGATTGGTTAAAACTAAGCAGGGATTAAGCTGGGTGGTTAATTAAGGGCATGGGGCCCGATTGTCATTGACCCGCGGGGTTAACTGATCGGTGATTAGCGCTATTTAAGCGAGTGCCACGTCATCTAATCGCCGACTAGTCGCCGGCGGTAAGCAGACACGGCGGCGTTGCCCATCTGGCCAACTCCGGCGACGGGAGCAAGCGGGGCTGGTCTCGTTGGAACGGCTGCGTCGCGGTGCGTCCAACGGTGGTGGTTGCAGGGGCTGGGGCAGCCGGAGACGACGGCGAGGAGCTCGGCCGCGGTGGCCGGAGCTCGAGCGTGAGCACGGCAGTGCTGCGTTGCGCGAGGCGGCGCGTGCGAGGCTTCAACAGGCTCTACGCGGAGCAGGGATCAAGCAGGGCACGACGGCCGGGCCGTTTTGTAGCCGAGGACACGTCGGCGGCGAGCACAGGTGGCGGCGCGTGCGGTTGGATGTGGTGCGGCAGCTACGGCGTGCGAGAGAGGGAGCGGAGAGGGGGGCAGGGGCAGGAGCTCACGACGGTTGCGACGAGGCGAACGGCGAGCTCGGGGAAGCATCGGAGCGAGCGGGGCGGCGAGGCGGATCTCTGGCGGCCGAGGAGGAGAAAAGCATCGGGGCGGTGCTTCGGGGCCCTTCCGTTCGCGTGGCTCGGTGAGGAGGTAGGGAACAAGGTGGCGGAGCTCGAGGATAGCTCGGGGCGGCTCGGGGATGGCCGTGGCCGCGGTGGTGCACGTCGGCAGCGGCGGGCGCGTTCGGGTGGTGCGAGGGAGAGAGCCAGAGGAGGGGAGAGGCACGGGAGAGAGCGAGAGGGGCCATGGGGGTGCGTGGCGTCTCCGTGGCGTCGTCTAGGAGCACCGAGAGGAGCCAGGCAGGCAGCAAGGGAGGAGGTGGCCGGCGCGGGGCGGCCACGCGCCTCTGTCCTTCTGGCGAGGGAGGAAGATGACACAGGAGGAAGCGGCGGTGGGCTGGGCTGTGCTGGGCCGGTTGGTGGCGCTAGGTAAGGCCTAGGTACTAACTCTCTCTCTCTGTGTTATTTTATTTATTGTTTCTGTTTTCTATTATTCTTCAGTCTTTAGGGCTTTATTTAAAATACTAAAATAGATCCAAAAATCGTGAAACTAATAATGGCTACTGTTTAGGATATATACCACAGTAAAATTTTTAGTTTATGATTATTTGAGCATTTAAAATATTTAATAGCATTTAAATGCCCAAATGCAAAGTACATATGATTTAATTCAGTGACCAAATATGTCATGGAAAAATGTGCAACACCTCTGGTTATGGTTTCAAGCATTTTCCAAAAATGATGAACATTTTTGAAAGCCATTTGAATTCACTGAAAATATTTTTAGGTTGAACCTATTTGAATTCCATTTGGTACTAGGGTTTGGACATCCCCATTTCAGGTTTAAATGAAATTTTAAACATGATGCAGCAACAAGCTAGTCCAAGTGCATAGCAAGGCTAGGGACGTGACAACTCACCCCCACTAAACAAGAATCTCGACCCGAGATTCAAGACGTGAGGTAAGAAGACAGAGGGGACACGAAGTTAGCACAATCCTCACGATCCAGGTTGCACTTCATAAGAACCTTGATTCGATCATCATCTTGTCTCGACGTATTGCTCTGAGAACTCCAACTAACATGAGGAGAAGAGGAAAGGAAAGCTCTGGAAGAATCTATCTCCTTGAAGACCGAACAACTCAGGATCAACTCATGGGATGAGACATTGTCACATCTCTCGAGCTGAGACACGAAGCATACATCTGAGGAAATGGACTGAGACAGATGACGAGGGCTCGCTAGGTAGACAACAATTCCAGACTTAAGAATGTGGTAAACGGTTGTCAATGTAGCGAGGAGTTGAATTGCCATGATACCATAACGGGGCATCTTAGGGAAGGTGGTTCGTGGAATTATTACCTTAAGTGGCAAAAAGAATTACCTTTGATATGGAGATCATTGGGATTCTCTAAACCAGCCTAAGGCAAATCTCGAGCGATGGTTTCGGGGAGTTCGGTAGAATGGCATACTCGGACTAGTATGGATGATGTGGATTACCTTGTTGAAAACAACACAAGGGATAATTTTGCTTGCGCGTGCTCTCAAGAACTTGAGCATTTCCATATTGATCAAGGTCTTACCAATATCCGTGTCAAGGATCTTGGAAACACAACGGACTACCATGGTGAATAATGATGGATGATGCAGATACAAAGGAAGACAACACCTTCTCAGATTTCACCTTAGCGAGGCCAAGGAAACAAAATCTGGATGATCGACCGAGAGACATTTAGCACTCCGCTTCTAATGTCCTCCTTGATGTGCTAGCGTAACCCATTCATAAAGACAGTTTGATATCTAGAACATCAAGTAAAAGGTCGGACTTCGGGAACACAAGAATCCATAAGGAACAACTAGGGAGTAAATCCTACGAAATCCTTATGGGGAGGTGGCCAACTTCCTCAATCAAGATACTACAATAATAGGTCTTCCGGCTGAGTGTGTCAGCCACGACATCCACTTTACCGGTTATGGTGAGACCATTATTATAGTTCTTGGGAAACGTCCCAACCATCGTATCTGCCTGAGATTCAAATCTGGTTGGCGTCAGGATATTCCAGACTCATCAAGTCTAGAAAAGAAAGTTTGCAACACAAATCGACGAGACGACATTGCGAGATTCTCGGGAAATGAACTACGATAGCAAACTCCAAGGCATGAGCTGGTTCTGCTACACACATGTGAACACGATGTCCTAGAGAAGCATGACCACATAGTAGTCTTACAATGAAACACTACCGAGTTCTAATTGGGAATCATCATTGCGGAGAGCGAAGTCCTGCGCACGTACCTTTGGGTCCTTAAGGATTAGCACTTAAGAACTTCTTTTCCTTGAACAAATCAATCAGTGGCTTGGTGTGCTAGGGATTCATATAGAATGAAGGTTGCAAGTCTCCAGACCATAGAATACTTCGCACGTATGCTTGATCGATTTGGGATGATTCCAGAGGAAGCAACAACAATCTTTCTCGGATCCATGGTGACAACTTACATCAAGTGCACGTGAATTAAAGAAAGTCACTTCTTTCATCCAAACATATCCTTCATGAGATAGTATGAAGAAAATGCTCTCAAAAGTTTCCAACACTAGCTTAATGCTCATCAAAATCATGGAGAAGATAAAAATGTTGCTGATGGGCTCAACAACAATTCATCCAGGTTTCCATGAAGACGAAATTCCATAATTATGTGAACAAGGTGATAGCATTGGTTAGACCAAAAGATGTAATGGTGTATGCTCGAGGAAAAACCACGAGTAAGACAACATTACGAGCATCGTTGGTTCTGAATTGATTTGACGATAGCCCATACTCAAATCAAAGTTTTTATAAGATGATAGGTCCAACAATTGATCGCGAAGATCAATCAATGAAGATATCATCTTTCTGCAACACACATATAAAAAAGATATCCCTTTGAAATGAACTAAGTTTAAGCAAAGTTTTTATCTTCCAACTCCCCAAGTTGTTGTTTAGCTCAACCAACAAGTTCAGGGTATCCAACACAAAATCTTGGAGAATGGGTGGTTTACAAGAAACCAACTTGATCACGAGCTCAACATAGCAATCAGGTGACAACCTGGTAATACTTTCGTGAATATATTCGGAAAATCACGAACCATCGATATGTTATTAAGCCCGGAACAATCCTGTTTTTGAGGGCAAGATGATACGATCAGATGAGCGAGGACTTGACAAGATCCTAACTCATCAATCGAAGTGTGCACTAGGAAAATGGACTAGGTGGCACGATCAGCCTTAGGGTGATGATTCAATAATCAACACGCTAAGAATGAGAATATTGTCCATGAACTACCAAGCAACACGGTTGCTAGGGGGTATAGATTTCACACATCAAGATTCACTTGTCGATGTTCCGGTTACAATAACGTGGAACCGAGGAATGAATAATGATGGCGAGAAGTATCACTGTATCAAGAGTTCATAGGATGGTGTGCAATTCCCATGATATTCTTAATATAAAGATGGTAAAACTTCAGGGTAGAACAGTACAAAAGCTGGATTAGCATTTTGATCTGCGGAGTACAACTACTTTGACCCAATCCTGGATGTGGATGAGGTACTGGAGTTTGTTTCTCCTAGTCATTCCGGAATAGAATGGCTTGACGGACCACAAGAGTAATAGACATCGATGAGCGATTTCACACATACTCTTGACTATCAATTGATAGACGAAGGTCAGAAGACAACTAAAGAGGGCAACTCAAAGGAACATATATCTTTCTGAGTTGTGGATGCATAGATTAGTATGTCGAGCAAATCTCAACATTTCTTTCGGATAACCCATGCAGAAAGGTAGAACTGGCAGAGTCACGATATAGAATGGAGAACTCATCAGGAGCACTCTGGTTGTGATCTTTTGGTTCCGCGAGGAACTTCTGCCAAAATGGTTCATAGTATTTGGAAGAAGGAAATACCACGAACCTCGACGACTAATGCAAAGGTTACTAATAACCTAAAGGAACTAGCAAACACTAACAACATGAAGTAGGTAGAGTGAATCTCGGGTTCAAGAGCCCAGGAATAGAATACCTACCAACTAAATGGCATCACGGGATGCTTTCGAGAATGATGGTCGGAATCATCACACTGGGAACACAGAGCATGGCTGGATTACTAGGTGATACTCTAGACACCTAGGGTCATAATAATAACTCTAACATAAATGTCGAGGCAATAGAATACCTCAACTCAGCGTTTAGTGTGATTAACCTGACCAAAGGGACATCGGAAAGGGAAATGGAAATTTGCAAATGCATCAGACTATTTAGAAACCTGGGATGACTTGGACAGCATAACGGCTATAATTGCTCAAAAGGTTGAGACATCCTACAAAATTGTGGCATAACCACTCGATCATCATAAAATCAAGGTTTTGAGATCAACTATCAATACACGGAGACAGTAGGAACTGAACTGAGGCTTCAATCCATCAATCCTATAAGTCTACGGATTAGTAACACGTGATCCTGATAGATAGACGAGAAGCCTAGTTCTTAACCCCGTAGAAAAGATAAGATGACTCGGATCAGAAGGCATAAGGTATAAGGAGTAAAAAGAGCCTTACGTTCCATCCCACAATAAATTCCCTTATATAACTAAAGCATTTCTAGACTCAACTTCGACCAAATTGGCTTGGTAATCCTACAGGCAGTCAAGCTCTGATACCGAAGCTGTCAGGACCCCGACTCAATGCCACATCGATCTAGCATGTAGCACCTCATATCACTTTGCGGCCTCACGCACGATATCCCCACGGATGTCGCCTTACCTTTGCCCAGGACTGTTTGCGTCTTTTGGCACACGTATATGATAGTGTCGCTAGCATCCATATGATAAGGAGCCCGGGCTGACATGGCTAGTCGTAAACCCAAAGTGGCACAAACTTACAGGGACAGGCATCCATGACCCAACATCGAACGTGTCGGTCATCAGCGAGTGAATCCAGGCTGTAGCACTGGGCTAGCAGGACTACGGTGAACCGGGCTGTAGCGGGCTAATAGGACTCCGGTATTCATCGCGTGACATTTCCCCGACGGGACAGACACAGGAACGAAGAAGGACACATGCCGGCCAGCCTAAGTGTTCCGGAGCAGTAGCAAGCTACCATGGCTCAGTGGAAACACTAGGAGACATTTCCCGGTAAGAGAGGCTACTAAGGATAAACAACTAGATAGTCAGATCCCACACATACCAAGCATTTCAATAACATACACACAATATGCTCGATATGTGCAAATACAACATGGCATCACAACATGACTCTACAACTCAAGTATTTATTCAATAGGCTCCGAGGAGCGAGATATTACAATCATGGGTCTCATGACCCAACAAGCAGAGCATACAAGTCAAAGCACAAACGGAAGCTTAACATGTCTGAGTACAGACATCTACAAATGAAAAAGGCTGAGAAGCCTGACTATCTACCAGATCCTGCCGAGGGCACAAGATCGTAGCTGAGGTAACAAGCTAAACGTCGAAGTCCACGCGGTACTACTAGCGAGACTGAAGTCTCTCTACAAAAACATAAATTAAGCAACTTGAGTACAAATGTACCCAGCAAGACTTACATCAGATCTAACTACATATGCATCATTATAAACAAAGGGGATGGTGGGGTTTAACTGCAGCAAGCCAGCTTTGACTCGGTGGCTATCCTGAACTACGACTGCAATGTAACTCTTTGAGGTGGCGCACACGAGTCCACATATTCACCATATCAATACACCACTATGGATCCGCTCCCGTCTCCCTACGAGAATGCCATCCATAGCACTCACGCTTATCTTGGGTATTTTAGAGTATCCACTTCCACTTGTCTATGAACTGTACCGGCAACCCAGAAGTCCTTTACCGCGGACACGGCTATTCGAGTAGATAATGTTAACCCTGCAGGGGTGTACTTCTTCGCACACGCTCTCACCACTTACCGCCGTTTACACGACATGTACTCGGCAACCTTCAAGCGGAAGCCCAGCGAGGGTATCGGCCACGACCTGACTAACCACACAAGTCTCTCGTCCAGGTTTATCGCCTATTCGGGTTCCATCCGCAAGGAGATCCGGCCAGGGTGTCGCTCACGGCCCCAAACGATGTGTGTGCAGGGTTCCCAAGTCCACCATCCGGGTGCTACTTGGTACACCGGGCCACTGTGCCTAGTCTGTCCCAAGCCCACCTGTACCGAGTGCCACTTGGTAGACTACTAACACTACCTACAAACACCAGAAATTAGTTGCAACTCCTGGATAGAGATCAAGTTGATTAATAAGCCGAGAGGGGCCGAGTTACCGGAACCCAATGTGTGGTAGTAACTGTTCATGGATCACAAACACAGAACTCAGTTCCTGAGGACGGCTGCAATGAGACAACCCACCATGTACTCCTACATGGCCTCTCACCGCTACCTTTACCAAATCGTGTTCACACACTTAGCTCCCAACAGTAGGACATGTTCACCACATTCCAATTCATCCCCGATGAATCAGACTTGACTCAACTCTAAGCAGTAGCAAGCATGACAAACAAGCATGAATGAGTAGGCACAACAGGGCTCAAACAACTCCTACTCATGCTAGTGGGTTTCATCTATTTACTCTGGCAATGACAGGTCATGCAGAGGAAAGGGGTTCAACTACCGCATCATGAAACAGTTGAATCGGTGTTGTCCTAATGCATTAAAAGAGAGCAGGAGCGAGAGAGTGGGATTGTATCGGAATGAACAAGGAGGTTTTGCTTGCCTGGCACTTCTAAAGATAATATAGCTCTTCATCGGTGTCATCGATCTCATCGTCGGTATCACGTCTATCGAGAGGGGACAATACCAGCATCACAGAAGGGAACACAATCAATGCAATGCACAATATGATGCATGATCATGACATGTCAATATGCTGTGGTTTGAGCTAATGCAACTAGCAACAGATTAAATGAAGTTGGTTTGAATACAAGATTCAAATTCAAACTCCATATGTGATTATTCAAATGCCATTTAATTGATTTGACCTAAACAGTGAACAAAAGTTGTTCTAACATGCATGAAAATGGTACAGATGGATAGATTGGATTTTTATGATCATTTTTCATATATAAATTATTTCATTTGGAGTTACGGTTGAATTTCTATGATTTTTAGAAGTTTAGGACATTTTCTAGAATTTCCTGTAAAAGAATAAATCCAGAAAAAGAGTTACTGCGTCAGCACTACGTCACTGTGACGTCAGCAGTCAACTGACCCGGTCTAGGTCAAACCTGACGCGTGGGGCCGCCGGTCAGTGAGCCAGTAATGCCTACGGTCACAGACAGGTGGGCCTGGTCAACGACCACGTCAGTGTAGTCAACACTGACGCGTGGGGCCACTGTGATTGGTTAAAACTAAGCAGGGATTAAGCTGGGTGGTTAATTAAGGGCGTGGGGCCCGGTTGTCATTGACCCGTGGGGTTAACTGATCGGTGATTAGCGCTATTTAAGCGAGTGCCACGTCATCTAATTGCCGACTAGTCGCTGGCGGTAAGCAGACGCGGCGGCGTTGCCCGTCCGGCCAACTCCGGCGACGGGAGCAAGCGGGGCTGGTCTCGTTGGAACGGCCGCGTCGCGGTGCGTCCAACGGTGGTGGTTGCAGGGGCTGGGGCAGCCAGAGACGACGGCGAGGAGCTCGGCCGCGGTGGCCGGAGCTCGGGCGTGAGCACGGCAGTGCTGCGCTGCACGAGGCGGCACGTGCGAGGCTTCAACAGGCTCTACGCGGAGCAGGGATCAAGCAGGGCACGACGGCCGGGCCGTTGTGTGGCCGAGGACACGTCGGCGGCGAGCACAGGCGGCGGCGCGTGCGGTTGGACGTGGTGCGGCAGCTACGGCGTGCGAGAGAGGGAGCGGAGAGGGGGGCAGGGGCAGGAGCTCACGGTGGTTGCGACGAGGCGAACGGCGAGCTCGGGGAAGCATCGGAGCGAGCGGGGCGGCGAGGCGGATCTTCGGCGGCCGAGGAGGAGAAAAGCATCGGGGCGGCGCTTCGGGGCCCTTCCGGTCGCGTGGCTCGGTGAGGAGGTAGGGAACGAGGCGGCGGAGCTCGAGGATAGATCGGGGCGGCTCGGGGATGGCCGTTTCCGCGGTGGTGCACGTCGGCGGCGGTGGGCGCGTTCGGGTGGTGCGAGGGAGAGAGCCAGAGGAGGGGAGAGGCATGGGAGAGAGTGAGAGGGGCCAGGGGGTGCGTGGCGTCTCCGTGGCGTCGTCTAGGAGCACCGGGAGGAGCCAGGCAGGCAGGGAGGGAGGAGGTGGCCGGCGCGGGGCGGCCACGCGCCTCTGTCCTTCTGGCGAGGGAGGAAGACGACACAGGGGGAAGCGGCGGTGGGCTGGGCCGTGCTGGGCCGGTTGGTGGCGCCAAGTAAGGCCCAGGTACTAACTCTCTCTCTCTGTGTGTGTTATTTTATTTATTGTTTCTGTTTTCTATTATTCTTCAGTCTTTAGGGCTTTATTTAAAATACTAAAATAGATCCAAAAATCATGAAACTAATAATGGCTACTGTTTAGGATATATACCACAGTAAAATTTTTAGTTTATGATTATTTGAGCATTTAAAATATTTAATAGCATTTAAATGCCCAAATGCAAAGTACATATGATTTAATTCAGTGACCAAATATGTCATGGAAAAATGTGCAACACCTATGGTTATGGTTTCAAGCATTTTCGAAAAATGATGAACATTTTTGAAAGCCATTTGAATTCACTGAAAATATTTTTAGGTTGAACCTATTTGAATTCCATTTGGTACTAGGGTTTGGACATCCCCATTTCAGGTTTAAATGAAATTTTAAACATGATGCAGCAACAAGCTAGTCCAAGTGCATAGCAAGGCTAGGGACGTGACACTATTCCACATTGTTTTTAAATGAAGGCCAAACTCGTAACTCAAATATTTGTCTCCGTGATCAAATCGTAGAAACTTTAATTTCTTGTTACGATGATTCTCCACTTCACTCTGAAATTCTTTGAACTTTTCAAATGTTTTAGACTTCTGCTTCATTAAGTAGATATACTCATATCTGCTCAAATCATTTGTGAAGGTCAGAAAATAATGATACTCGCCACGAGCAGCAACACTTATTGGACCGTATACATCGGTATGTATTATTTCCAACAAGTCAGTAGCTCGTTCCATTCTTCCTGGAGAACGAATTTTTAGTCATCTTGCCCAAAAAGCACGATTCGCAAGCATCAAATGATTCATAACCAAGTGATTCCAAAAATCCATCTTTATGGAGTTTCTTCATGCGCTTTACACCGATATGACCCAAATGGCAGTGCCACAAATAAGTTGCACTATCATTATCAACTTTGAATCTTTTGGCATCAATATTATGAATATGTGTATCACTACGATCGAGATCCAACAAACTATTTTCATTGGCTGTATGACCATCGAAGGCTTTATTCATGTAAACAGAATAACAATTACTCTCTGACTTTAAATGAATAACTATGTTGCAATAAACATGATCAAATCATATTCATGCTCAACGCAAACGCCAAATAACATTTATTTTAGGTTTAACACTAATCCCGAAAGTATAGGGAGTGTGTGATGACCCACAAGTGTAGGGGATCTATCATAGTCCTTTCGATAAGTAAGAGTGTCGAACCCAACGAGGAGCAGAAGGAAATGATAAGAGGTTTTCAGTAAGGTTTTCTCTGCAAGCACTGAAATTGTAGGTAATAGATAGTTTTGCGATAAGATAAGTTGTAACGAGTAACAAGCAATGAAAGTAAATAAAGTGCAGAAAGGTGGCCCAATCCTTTATGTAGCAAAGTATAAGCCTGGACAATTTCTTATAATGAGGAAGGAGCTCCCGAAGACACATGGGAATTATCGTGAAGCTAGTTTTCATCACGTTCATATGATTCGCGTTTGGTACTTTGATAATTTGATATGTGGGTGGACCGGTGCTTGGGTACTGCCCTTACTTGGACAAGCATCCGACTTATGATTAACCCCTATTCAAAGCGTCCGCAACTACAAAAGAAGTATTAAGGTAAACCTAACCACAACATTGAACATATGGATCCAAATCAGCCCCTAACAAAGCAACGCATAAACTAGGGTTTAAGCTTCTGTCACTCTAGCAACCCATCATCTACTTATTACTTCCCAATGCCTTCCTCTAGGCCCAAATAATGGTGAAGTTTCATGTAGTCGATGTTCACATAACACCACTAGAGGAAAAGACAACATACATCTTATCAAAATATCAAACGAATACCAAATTCACATGACTACTAATAGCAAGACTTCACCCATGTCCGCAGGAACAAACGTAACTACTCACAAAGCATATTCATGTTCATAATCATAGTAGTAATAATATGCATAAAGGATCTGAACATATGATCTTCCACCAAGTAAACCAATTAGCATCAACTACAAGGAGTAATCAAAACTACTAGCAACCCACAGATACCAATTTGTGGTTTGGATACAAGATTGGATACAAGAGATGAACTAGGGTTTTGAGAGGAGATGGTGCTGGTGAAGATGTTGATGGAGATTAACCCCCTCTCGATGAGAGGATCGTTGGTGATGACGATGGTGATGATTTCCCCTTCTCGGAGGGAAGTGTTCCCGGCAGAACAGCTCCGCCGGAGCTCTAGATTGGTTCCTCCAAGGTTCCGCCTCGTGGCGGCGGAGTTTCATCCCATAAGCTTGCCCATGATTTTTTCCAGGGTAAAAGCCCTCATATAGCAGAAGATGGACAGCGGGGGGCCACCAGGGGGCCCGGGAGACAAGGGGCGCGCCCAGTACGGGTGGGGGCGCCCCCACCCTCCTGGCCAGGGTGTGGGCCCCCTGATGTATTTCTTTCGCTCAATAATTATTATTAAATCCAAAAACATGTTTCATGGAGTTTCAGGACTTTTGGAGCAATGCAAAATAGGTTTCCAATGTTTGCTCCTTTTCCAGCCAGAATTCCAGCTGCCATCATTCCCCCTCTTCATGGTAAACCTTGTAAAATAAGGGAGAATAGCCATAAGTATTGAGATATAATGTGTAATAACATCCCATAATGCAATAAATATTGATCTAAAAGCATGATGCAAAATGGACGTATCAATTCCCCCAAGCTTAGACCTCGCTTGTCGTCAAGCGGAAGCCAAAATCGAAAAATATGTCCCCATGTTTAGAGATAGAGGTGTCGATAAAAATAAAATATGGACATGGGGGCATCATGATCATTCTTGTAACAGCAACATATATAGATTTTATCATATGATTTCTTATACTCAAATAACAATCAATTCACAATGTCAAGTATGGTTCAAAAACTTCATTGAGAACTAACAAACTATGATCTCAGTCATTGAAGCAATTGCAATTTATCATAACATCGGAAAGAGTCAACAATAGAGCCTTTTAGCAAATCCACATACTCAACTATCTTGTAGTCTTCTATAATTGCTAACACTCACGCAATACTTGTGGTTATGGAGTTTCAGCCGGACACTGAGAAAGATAGGGGCTTATTGTGTTGCCTCCCAACATATTCACCTTTAGGTGATGTCAACAATAATAGCCCATGCTAACTTACATCCAATTGGATATATATATCATGATCTTTCAAATACGAGGAGCTTGCCAAAGGATAAAATGAAAAGGGAAAGGTAATCTTAATGGACTCAAGCATAAAGTAAAAACATAAAGTAGAAGATAGGCCCTTCGCAAAGGGAAGCAGAGGTTGTCATGTGCATTTAGGGTTGGGTGCACAAAATCTTAATGCAAAAGAACGTCACTTTATATTGCCCCTTGTATGTGGACCTTTATTATGCAGTTAATTGCTTTTATTGCTTCCACAACAAGATCGTACAAAGCTTATTTTCTCTGCACTAATAAGTCACACATATTTAGATAGCAATTTTTATTGCATGCAACATGACAACTTACTCGAATGATCTTACTCAATCCGTAGGTAGGTATAGTGGACTCTCATGGCAAAACTGGGTTTCAGGATATATGGAAGCACAAGTAGTATCTCTACTTGGTGCAAGGAATTTGGATAGCATGAGGGGGAAAGGCAAGCTCAACATGTTTGGAAGGTCAATGACAATATACTTTAACTGAGATGTGAGAAAACATAAACCATTACGTTGTCTTCCTTGTCCAACGTCAACTCTTTTAGCATGTCATACTTAATGAGTGCTCCCAATCATAAAAGATGTTCAAGATAATATATTTATATGTGAACCTCTCTTTCCTTATCACTTCCTATTAATTGCAACGATGACCAAAACTATGTTTATCAACTCTCAACAACTTTTATGCCTCATACTTTCTATGTGTGAAGTCATTACTAACCATAAGACCATTATGAACTCTTTTGTTCTTTCTACTTTCTCAAGATCATAGCAAGATAGCAAAGCCCTTGACTCAACACTACTCTTTATTATAGATAGCTCACGGACTCGAATACATAAAGAGATCACAAAGCAAAACTCAAACTACTTGATATCAAAACTTCAATCTACTAAATCAAGATACTACTAAAAGGATCGAACTAAATAAAACAGTGAAGGTAGGAGTGTGATGGTGATATGATACCGGGGCACCTCCCCCAAGCTTGGAAGTTGCCAAGGGGAGTGCCCATACCCATGTGATTATGTCCTCGGAGGTGATGGAGGTGGTGATGATGAAGGTGGATAATCGCACATTGAGCGTAAAAGCTCCTCCAACTTGCGGATAATGCCCTTGAGTCTGGCGATATGATCCTTCAACAGAATATTCTCCTGCGTGAGATACTTGTTCTGTATGCGAGCTAATTCAATCATCTTGAAAGCTTCAATCTCTGTTGGAGTAAAGAGGTTAGGTAAAGGTTGAGGGACATCTTCTTCTTTCACCGCCGGAACTTGAACCTCCATGGCCTTCTTGTTCCCTTCCTCCTTGTTGATCTCTTCTGGTTCTTCTCTTTTCAGCTCTATTTTCATTAGCCAAGCATCCTTGTCTTCATTGTTGGAGAAGGATGACGTCATGGTGCTCTAGATCTGAAACAAAAACAGCTCGAAACGAAAACAGAGGATATTTGCGTGATACGGTGGTCAAAACCTTTGGGAGTATATATAATGATTTTTTACCGACCAAAATACATAACGTGCAAGAAAACAGAGTCCGGAAGGCACACGAGGTGTCCACGAGACAGGGGGCGCGCCCAGTAAGGGTGGGCGCGCCCTCCACTCTTGTGGGGGCCTCGTGTCCCTCTCGGACTATTTCTTTCTTCCTAAAATTTTTAAATATTCCAAAACTGATAAAAATTGCCATTGGAGTTGTTTTGGAGTTGGTTTACTTACCGTACCACATACCTATTCCTTTTTGGAGTCTAGAATGTTCTGGAAAGTGTCCCTTATGTATTCCTCCGGGGTTATGGTTTCAATAATATTAGTTTCAACATTAATAGGATTACCTGAAATATAATGTTTAATTCTTTGACCGTTTACCACCCTCGGACTTGTGCCTTCGAAGTTGTTGATTTTTATGGCACCAGAACGATAGACCTCCTCGATAACATAAGGACCTTCCCATTTAGAGAGAAGTTTTCCTACAAAAAATCTTAAAGGAGAGTTGAATAATAGCACATAATCTCCTACGTTAAACTCACGCTTTTGTATCCTTTTGTCATGCCAGCGTTTGACTTTTTCTTTGAATAGCTTGGCATTCTCATAGGCTTGGGTTCTCCATTCATCAAGTGAGCTAATATCAAACAACCTCTTCTCACCAGCAAGTTTGAAATCATAGTTGAGCTCTTTAATAGCCCAATATGCTTTATGTTCAAGTTCTAGAGGTAAATAACAAGCTTTTCTATAAACCATCTTATAAGAAGACATACCCATAGGATTTTTGTATGCAGTTCTATAGGCCCATAACGCATCATCAAGTTTTTTGGACCAATTCTTTCTAGATCTATTGACAGTCTTTTGCAAAATTAATTTGAGCTCTCTATTGCTCAACTCTACTTGACCACTAGACTGTGGATGATAAGGAGATGCGATTCTATGATTAACATCATACTTAGCAAGCATCTTAAGGAAAGCACCATGAATAAAATGTGAACCACCATCAGTCATAAGATATCTAGGGACTCCAAACCTCGGAAAAATAACTTCTTTAAGCATTTTAATAGAGGTGTTATGATCAGCACTACTAGTTGGAATAGCTTCTACCCACTTAGTAATGTAATCAACGGCAACTAAAATATGTGTATAACCATTAGAGGCAGGAAAAGGTCCCATATAATCAAAGCCCCAAACATCAAATGGTTAAATAACAAGAGAGTAATTCATAGGCATTTCTTGATGTCTACTAATATTACCAATTCTTTGACATTCATCACAAGATAAGACAAACTTACGAGCATCTTTGAAGAGAGTAGGCCAATGAAAACCAGATTGCAGTACCTTGTGTGCAGTTCTATCTCCAGCGTGGTGTCCTCCATATGATTCAGAGTGACACTTGCGTAGGATCTGTTCCTGTTCATGCTCAGGCACACACCGTCTAATAACACCATCTACTCCTTCTTTATAAAGGTGTGGGTCATCCCAAAAGTAATGTCTTAAATCATAAAAGAACTTTTTCTTTTGCTGGTATGTGAAACTAGGAGGTATAAATTTAGCAACAATGTAATTAGCATAATCAGCATACCAGGGAGCAGTACGAGAAGCATTAATGACCGCTAATTGTTCATCAAGAAAGCTATCATCAATAGGCAGTGGGTCATCAAGAACATTCTCTAACCTAGATAAGTTGTCTGCAACGGGGTTCTCAGCTCCCTTTCTATCAATAATATGTAAATCAAATTCTTGGAGCTGGAGAACCCATCTAACGAGTCTAGGCTTAACATCTTTATTTTCCATAAGATATTTAATAGCAGCATGATCAGTGTGAATAGTAACTTTGTAATCAACAATATAAGGTCTAAACTTATCACATGCAAACACAACTGCTAAGAATTCTTTTTCAGTAGTAGCTTAATTTCTTTGGGCAGTATCAAGAGTCTTACTAGCATACTGGATAACGTTCAATTTCTCATCAACTCTTTGCTCTAGAACAGCACCTACATCATAATCACTAGCATCACACATAATTTCAAAAGGTAAATTCCAATCAGGTGGCTGAACAATAGGTGCAGTGATCAAAGCTTTCTTAAGTATTTCAAATGCTTCTACACAATCATCATCAAAGACAAAAGGAATATCTTTTTGTAATAAATTAGTCAGAGGCCTAGAGATCTTAGAAAAGTCCTTAATGAACCTCCTATAAAAACCGGCGTGACCAAGGAAACTTCTTATACCTTTTATGTCCTTGGGACATGGCATCTTTTCAATAGCATCAACTTTGGCTTTGTCAACTTCAATACCTCTCTCGGAAATCTTATGTCCCAAGTCAATGCCTTCATTAACCATAAAGTGACACTTTTCCCAATTTAGGACGAGACTAGTGTCTTCGCATCTCTGCAAAACTCGATCAAGGTTGCTCAAACAATCATCAAAAGAGGATCCATAAACGGAGAAGTCATCCATGAATACCTCACAAATCTTTTCACAAAAATCAGACAATATAGACATCATGCATCTTTGAAAGGTAGCAGGTGCTTTACATAAACCAAAAGGCTTACGTCTATAAGCAAAAGTACCGAAAGGGCAAGTAAAAGTAGTTTTAGATTGATCCCCCGCTGACACAGGTATTTAAGAGAAGCTAGAATAACCATCTAGAAAGCAAAAATGTGTGTGTTTGGATAGTCTTTCTAGCATTTGATCAATAAAAGGTAAAGGGAAATGATCTTTCTTAGTAGCTTTATTTAATTTACGGAAATAAATTACCATCCTATAACCTGTAATAATTCTTTGCGGGAGCAATTCATCTTTATCATTAGGAACGACAGTAATACCTCCCTTTTTAGGAAAACAATGGATAGGACTTACCCATTCACTATCAGCAACGTGATAAATTATACCTGCCTCAAGGAGCTTTAGTATCTCCTTTCTTACCACTTCTTTCATCTTAGGATTCAATCGTCGTTGAGGATCTCTGACTCGTTTGGCACCTTCCTCCAATTTAATTTTGTGTTGGCATAAGGTGGGACTAATGCCCTTAAGATCATCCAGAGTGTATCCAATAGCAGTGCGGTGCTTCTTCAGAGTTTTCAATAATCTTTCTTCTTCTTGCTCTGAAAGGTTAGCGCTAATAATAACAGGATATATTTTCTTTTCATCGAGATAAGCATACTTAAGATTATCAGGTAATGGTTTGAGTTCAAACACAGGATCGCCCTTGGGTGGAGGGGAATCCCCAAGAATTTCAATGGGAAGGTTATGTTTCAGCAAAGGTTCCTGTTTAAGGAACACTTCATCTATTTCCCTTCTTTCCTTCATAAACATATCATTTTCATGGCCTAGCAAATATTGTTCTAACGGATCAGTAGGAGGCACGGCAATAGAAGCAAGACCAATAATCTCATCCTTACTAGGTGATTCTCTATCACAGGGTTGTCTACGAAATTTAGCAAAATTAAAATCATGTTTCATATCCCCCAAGCCAATTTCAACAATATCCTTTTCACAGTCAATCTTAGCTTTAACAGTATTCAGGAAGGGTCTACCAAAAATAATGGGACAAAAGTCATCTTGTGGGGAACCAAGAACAAGAAAATAAGCATGATATTTAACCTTCCCACACAAGACTTCAACATCTCTAACATTCCCAAATGGCTTAATGGTATCCCTATTAGCAAGCTTAATAGTAACATCAATGTCTTCTAATTCAACGGGTGCAATTTCATGCATAATTTCTTTATATAAATCATGGGGTATTGCACTAGCACTAGCACCCATATCACATAATCCATGATAACAATGATCTCCTATTTTAACAGAAATAACAGGCATGCCTACGACAGGTCTATGTATCTTAGTATCTGGTCTAGCAATATTAGCAGTCTCACCACAGAAATAAATAACATGCCCATCTAAATCATCGTCCAGGAGATCTTTAACCATAGCAATACTAGGTTCAACTTTGATTTTCTCAGGAGGTGTATAAGTCCTAGTATTACTCTTACAAACAACATTTGAAGTTTTAGCATGATCCTTTATCCTAACAGGAAAAGGAGGTTTCTCAACATACGTAGTAGGAACAATAGGATCACTATAGGTGATAGTCTTTTCTTCAACTGTAATAGGTGCAACTACTTTAACTTCAACATGAGGATTATATTTAAACCACTTCTCTTTAGGGAGATCAACTTGAGTAGCAAAAGATTCACAGAAAGAAGCTACTATCTCAGAGTCAAGTCCATATTTAGCGCAAAACCCAAGAGAAGTATCGGTATCCATAAAAGATTTAACACAATCGAACTTAGATGTCATACCTGAATCCTTACCATCGTCGGAACCCCAATCTTCAGAGTTGCGTTTAATTCTTTCCAATAAGTCCCACTTGAAATCAATAGTCTTCAGCATATAAGAACCAGCACAGGAAGTATCAAGCAGGTTGCGATCATTGAGAGAAAGCCGAGCATAATTTTTTTGAATAATCATTTCCCGGGAGAGATCATGATTGGGGCATGAATATAACGTTGGCTTAAGCCTCCCCCAAGCTTGAGCGATGCTTTCTCCTTCGCGAGGCCAGAAATTATATATGTAATTGTGATCACGATGAACAAGATGCATAGGATAGAACTTCTGGTGAAATTCCAACTTCAATTGTTTATAATTCCAAGATCTCGTATCATCACATAGCCTATACCATGTCAATGCATCTCTGTTAAAAGATAAAGGGAATACCTTCCTTTTGACAACATCATCGGGAATACCTGCAAGCTTAAATAATCCACAAACTTAATCTACAAAGATAAGGTGTAAATCGGGATGCAATGTTCCATCTCCTGTAAATGGATTAGCTAGCAGTTTCTCCATCATACCCGAAGGAATCTCAAAGTAAATATTTTCAAAAAGTTTAGTAGGTTGAGGATAAACTCTTTGCTCTTCTGGTTGGGGTGAAGATACCCCGAACAAGCCCCTCAAAGTATTAGTTTCCATAGTGACAAGTAACAGAAAATTTCAGCACACCATATAAATGTTTCCTTACCAAGTTCCACTCACCAAAAGCGCTACACTCCCCGGCAACGGCGCCTGAAAAGAGTCTTGATGACCCACAAGTGTAGGGGATCTATCGTATTCCTTTCAATAAGTAAGAGTGTCGAACCCAACGAGGAGCAGAAGGAAATGATAAGCGGTTTTCAGTAAGGTTTTCTCTGCAAGCACTGAAATTGTATGTAATAGATAGTTTTGCGATAAGATAAATTGTAACGAGTAACAAGGAATGAAAGTAAATAAAGTGCAGCAAGGTGGACCAATCCTTTATGTAGCGGAGGATAAGCCTGGACAATTTCTTATAATGAGGAAGGAGCTCCCGAAGACACATGGGAATTATCGTCAAGCTAGTTTTCATCACGTTCGAATGATTCGCGTTCGGTACTTTGATAATTTGATATGTGGGTGGACCGGTGCTTGGGTACTGCCCTTACTTGGACAAGCATCCCACTTATGATTAACCCCTATTGCAAACATCCGCAACTACAAAAGAAGTATTAAGGTAAACCTAACCACAACATTAAACATATGGATCCAAATCAGCCCCTAACGAAGCAACGCATAAACTAGGGTTTAAGCTTCTGTCACTCTAGCAACCCATCATCTACTTATTTCTTCCCAATGCCTTCCTCTAGGCCCAAATAATGGTGAAGTGTCATGTAGTCGACGTTCACATAACACCACTAGAGGAAAAGACAACATACATCTTATCACAATATCGAACGAATACCAAATTCACATGACTACTAATAGCAAGACTTCACCCATGTCCTCAGGAACAAACGTAACTACTCACAAAGCATATTCATGTTCATAATCAGAGGAGTAATAATATGCATAAAAGATCTGAACATATGATCTTCCACCAAGTAAACCAATTAGCATCAACTACAAGGAGTAATCAACACTACTAGCAACCCACAGGTACCAATTTGTGGTTTGGATACAAGATTGGATACAAGAGATGAACTAGGGTTTTGAGAGGAGATGGTGCTGGTGAAGATGTTGATGGAAATTGACCCCCTCCCAATGAGAGGATCATTTGTGATGACGATGGTGATGATTTCCCCCTCCCGGAGGGAAGTGTTCCCGGCAGAACAGCTCCGCCGGAGCTCTAGATTGGTTCCACCAAGGTTCCGCCTCATGGCGGCGGAGTTTCATCCCGTAAGCTTGCCCACGATTTTTTCCAGGGTAAAACCCTCATATAGCAGAAGATGGACATCGGGGGGCCACCAGGGGGCCCAGGAGACAGGGGGCATGCCCAGTAGGGGTGGGCGCGCCCCCACCCTCCTGGCCAGGGTGTGGGCCCCCTGATGTATTTCTTTCACTCAATAATTCTTATTAAATCCAAAAACATGTTTCGTGGAGTTTCAGGACTTTTGGAGTAGTGCAGAATAGGTTTCCAATGTTTGCTCCTTTTCCAACCAGAATTCCAGCTGCCGACATTCCCCCTCTTCATGGTAAACCTTGTAAAATAAGGGAGAATAGCCATAAGTATTGAGATATAGTGTGTAATAACAGTCCATAATGCAATAAATATTGATCTAAAAGCATGATGCAAAATGGACGTATCAGTGTGCAATGATGATCATATCAATCTTGGAACCACTTCCAACATATATCGTTACTTCACCATCAACTAGTCTCTGTTTATTCTGTATCTCCTGTTTCGAGTTACTAATTTTTAGCAACCAAACAAGTATCAAATACCCAGGGGCTACTATAAACACTAGTAAGGTACACATCAATAACCTGTATATCAAATATACCCTTGTTCACTTTGCCATCCTACTTATCCACCAAATATCCAGGGTATTTCTGCTTCCAATGACCATTTCCTTTGAAGTGTAAGCACTCAGTTTCAGGCTTTGGTCCAGCTTTGGGCTTCTTCGCGGGAGTGACGACTTGCTTGTCATTCTACTTGAAGTTCCCTTTCTTTCCCTTTTCCCTTTTCTTGAAACTAGTGGTCTTGTCAATCATCAACACTTGATGCTTTTTCTTGATTTCTACCTTCGTCGATTTCAACATCACCAAGAGCTCGGGAATCTTTTTCGTCATCCCTTGCATACTATAGTTTATCACGAAGTTCTAGTAACTTGGTGATGGTGACTAGAGAACTCTGTCAATCACTATCTTATATAGAAGATTAACTCCCACTTGATTCAAGTGATTGTAGTACTCAGACAATCTAAGCACTTGCTCACTAATTGAGCTATTCTCCTCCATCTTTTAGGCGAAGTATTTGTCAGAGGTCTCATACCTCTTGACACGGGCATTAGTCTGAAATATCAATTTCATCTCATGGAACATCTCATATGTTCCGTGACGTTTCAAAAATGTTTTTGTAGTCCCGGTTCTAAGCCATAAAGCATGGTGCACAAAACAATCAAGTAGTCATCATATTGAGCTAGCCAAACATTCATAATGTTTGCATCTGCTCCTGCAATAGGTATGTCACCTAGCGGTGCATCAAGGACATAATTCTTCTGTGCAGCAATGAGGATAAACCTCAGATCACGGACCAAGTCCGCATCATTGCTACTAACATCTTTCAACTTAGTTTTCTCTAGGAACACATATAAAAACATAGGGAAGCAACAACGCGAGCTATTGATCTACAACATAATTTGCAAAATACTACCAGGACTAAGTTCATGATAAATTAAAGTTCAATTAATCATATTACTTAAGAACTCCCACTTAGATAGACATCCCTCTAATCATCTAAGTGATCACGTGATCCAAATCAACTAAAGCATGTCTGATCATCACGTGAGATGGAGTAGTTTTCAATGGTGAACATCACTATGTTGATCATATCTACTATATGATTCACGCTCGACCTTTCGGTCTCTATGTTCCGAGGCCATATCTGTATATACTAGGCTCGTCAAGTTTAACCTGAGTATTCCGCGTGTGCAAGTGTTTTGCACCCGTTGTATTTGAATGTAGAGCCTATCACACCTGATCATCACGTGGTGTCTCAGCATAAAGAACTTTCGCAACGGTGCATACTCAGGGAGATCATCTTATAATGCTACCATCAATCAAAGAAAAATAAGATGCATAAAGGATAAACATCACATGCAATCAATATAAGTGATATGATATGGCCATCATCATCTTGTGCTTGTGATCTCCATCTCCGAAGCACCGCCATGATCACCATCGTCACCGGCGCGACACCTTGATCTCCATCGTAGCATAGTTGTCGTTTCACCACCTATTGCTTCTACGACTATCGCTACCGCTTAGTGATAAAGTAAAGCAATTACAGGGCGATTGCATTGCATAAAATAAAGTGACAACCATATGGCTCCTGCCAGTTGCCGATAACTCAGTTACAAAACATGATCATCTCATACAATAAAATATAGCATCACGTCTTGACCATATCACATCACAACATGCCCTGCAAAAACAAGTTAGACGTCCTCTACTTTCTTGTTGCAAGTTTTACGTGGCTGCTACGGGCTTAGCAAGAACCGTTCTTACCTACGCATCAAAACCACAATGATAGTTCGTCAAGTTAGTGCTGTTTTAACCTTCTCAAGGACCGGGCGTAGCCACACTCGGTTCAACTAAAGTTGGAGAAACTGACACCCACCAGCCACCTATGTGCAAAGCACGTCGGTAGAACCAATATCGTGTAAGCGTACGCGTAATGTTGGTCCGGGCCGCTTCATCCAACAATACCGCCGAACCAAAGTATGACATGCTGGTAAGCAGTATGACTTGTATCGCCCACAACTCACTTGTGTTCTACTCATGCATATAACATCAACGCATAAAACCAGGCTCGGATGCCACTATTGGGGAATGTAGTAATTACAAAAAAAATTCTATGCACACGCAGGATCATGGTGATGCATAGCAACGAGAGGGGAGAGTGTTGTCCACGTACCCTCGTAGATGGAAAGTGGAAGCGTTAGAACAATGCGGTTGATGTAGTCGTACGTCTTCACGACCCGACTGATCAAGCACCGAAATCACGGCACCTCCTAGTTCTAGCACACGTTCAGCTCGATGACGTCCCTCGAACTCCGATCCAGCCGAGTGTCGAGGGAGAGTTCCTTCAGCACGACGGCGTGGTGACGATGATGATGTTCTACCGTCCAGGGCTTCGCCTAAGCACCGCTACAATATTATCGAGGAGGACTATGGTGGAGGGGGGCACCGCACATGGCTAAGAGATCAATGATCTATTGTTGTTGTGTCTAGGGTGCCCCCTGCCCCCGTATATAAAGGAGCAAAGGGGGAAGGTGCGGTTGGCCAGGAGGAGGCGCGCCAGGAGGAGTCCTAC
>NC_057813.1:174946497-174976083 GCF_018294505.1 Triticum aestivum
GGTACTCCGGTAAAATTCCGATTTCACCCGGAACACTTCCGATATCCAAATATAGGCTTCCAATATATCAATCTTCAAGTCTCGACCATTTCGAGACTCCTCGTCATGTCTGTAATCACATCCGGGACTCCGAACAATCTTCGGTATATCAAAACTCATAAACTCATAATATAACCGTCATTGAAACTTTAAGCGTGCGGACCCTACGGGTTCGAGAACTATGTAGACATGACCGAGACACGTCTCCGGTCAATAACCAATAGCGGAACCTAGATGCTCATATTGGCTCCCACATATTCTACGAGGATCTTTATCGGTCAAACCGCATAACAACATACATTGTTCCCTTTGTCACCGGTATGTTACTTGCCCGAGATTCGATCGTCGGTATCTCAATACCTAGTTCAATCTCATTACCGGCAAGTCTCTTTACTCGTTATGTAATGCATCATCCTGTAACTAACTCATTAGCTACATTGCTTGCAAGGCTTATAGTGATGTGCATTACCGAGAGGGCCTAGAGATACCTCCCCGACAATCGGAGTGACAAAACCTAATCTCGAAATACGCCAACTCAACATGTACCTTTGGAGACACAGGTAAAGCTCGTTTATAATCACCCAGTTACGTTGTGACGTTTGGTAGCACACAAAGTGTTCCTCCGGTAAATGGGAGTTGCATAATCTCATAGTTGTAGGAACATGTATAAGTCATGAAGAAGAAAACAATAGCAACATACTAAACGATCAAGTGCTAAGCTAACGGAATGGGTCAAGTCAATCACATCATTCTCCTAATGATGTGATCCCGTTAATCAAATGACAAATCATGTCTATGGTCAGGAAACATAACCATCTTTGATCAACAAGCTAGTCAAGTAGAGGCATACTAGTGACACTATGTTTGTCTATGTATTCACACATGTATTATGTTTCCGGTTAATACAATTCTAGCATGAATAATAATCATTTATCATGATATAAGGAAATAAATAATAACTTTATTATTGCCTCTAGGGCATATTTCCTTCACTCCAAGTGTCCATTATCGTGGACACGACTAGTCGAATAGATAACTTCCCTGCAGGGGTGCACCAACTTACCCAACACGCTCGATTAACTCTGGCCGGACACACTTTTCCTAGTCATGCCCGTCCTCGGCTGATCGACACGCTATAGTCCTACCTAGGCTCCACAGAGAGGTCCCGCAAGTCTACATCTAAGCGCTCAGGGGTCTTGGGCCCATCACCATTTGCACTTTGGGTCGTTGCGAGCAGGGTGGATACCAGCGCCACCTCTGTGTTGGATGGTGCAATCCGACCATGCCAAAATACTGAATTGGACGTCTGATAGAGCTTTAGGAAGAAACATACGACGCTGAGTGCCTAAAACTTATCTCGTATGGTGGTTAGTTGTAGGATCGAAAGTTTGTCTAGAGGGGGGTGATTAGACTACTTGACCAAATAAAAATCTATCTGTCGGTGTCAAAACCGGCGGATCTCGGGTAGGGGGTCCCGAACTGTGCATCTAGGCGGATGGTAACAGGAGACAAGGGACATGATGTTTTACCCAGGTTCGGGCCCTCTTGATGGAGGTAAAACCCTACGTCCTGCTCGATTAATATTGATGATGTGTGTTACAAGAGTAGATCTACCACGAGATCAAGGAGGCTAAACCCTAGAAGCTAGCCTATGGTATGATTGTTGTTCGTCCTACGGACTAAAGCCATCCGGTTTATATAGACACCGGAGAGGGTTAGGGTTACACAGAGTCGGTTACAATGGTAGGAGATCTACATATCCGTATCGCCAAGCTTGCCTTCCACGCCAAGGAAAGTCCCATCCGGACACGGGACGAAGTCTTCAATCTTGTATCTTCATAGTCTTGGAGTCCGGCCGATGATGATAGTTCGGCTATCCGGACACCCCCTAGTCCAGGACTCCCTCAGTAGCCCCTGAACCAGGCTTCAATGACGACGAGTCCGGCGCGCATATTGTCTTCGGCATTGCAAGGCGGGTTCCTTCTCCGAATAATTTATGGAAGATCGTGAACACCAGGATAGTGTTCGGCTCTGCAAAACAAATTCCATGCACCACCGTAGAGAGAATAATATTTACATAAGTTCAATCTGCCGACGTATTTGGTGGCATGACGTCACACCACTACCAAGCCTTTACTCGAATTGTTTTTATTGTACCACCTCAGCGTGTTTAGCGAAGTGGTTTCCTTGGCACGTCTTGTCGAAGCAGAGATCGTGTTCCCCTTATTCCGGGATTCCCATCAATACGGATGTGGGTAACCCAACTGCGCCATTGATTGCGGCACTTGGGAGATAAGCGAGTTTTATCAGGCCGGTGGGGACACATGTTTTTGTCCGCCCATATAAGGGGGTAAAGATCCAACCCTTTTACCTGCGCCTTCTTCCTCCTTGGCTTATCCATCTCCACGAACTCGAGCTCCAGCGCCCTAGTCCGCACATCTCACCTCAACCTTCTCCAACTATGTCCGGAGCGGGAGGCAAGTGGATGGCCTCCTCCGCCACGGAGGGGCACATCCAGAAGTTGTGCAGCGCCGGATATTTATCCAGCAACATCACGCATCGGCTCCCCGACGAGGGAGAGCTCATCCCCACCCCCAGGCCCCATGAGAGGGTAGTATTTCTTACCCATTTCCTCCGCGGACTGGGCTTCCCACTCCATCCCTTTGTCCGGGGGCTCATGTTCTACTACGGCCTGGATTTCCATGATCTGGCCCCGAATTTCATCCTCAACATCTCAGCATTTATCGTCGTGTGTGAGGCCTTCCTCTACATCCAGCCCCATTTCGGCTTGTGGCTCAAGACCTTCAGTGTCAAGCCGAAGGTTGTGAAGGGCAGCCAAGCGGAATGCGGAGGCGCCATGGTGGGCAGGATGTCCAACGTTACTTGGCTTGAGGGCACTTTCGTGGAAACCATTAAGGGGTGGCAATCGGGCTGGTTCTACATCACCGAGCCGCGTGACCCCGAATGGGCAGCGGCCCCCGAATTCAGATCTGGCATCCCCACACGGCTCACCTCCTGGAAAGAGAGCAGCCAGACATGGGGTAATTTGGAGGAGCTGACCGGACTCCAAGCCTACGTCCAAAAGCTAGTGGACAAGAAGCTCAAGCTCGTCAACATAGTCCAGGTCATGCTCATCCGCCGGATCTCCCGTGCCAACGACGGGGCTTCAACATGTGGGAGTTCGATCCGGCGCAGCACCAGACTTTGGGCGGGCTCTTCGACACTACGTACGAAGATGTCTAGAAGGTGTTGTTCAAGGGCGCCGAGGCTCCCGCATCCACTACCGAAGATCACGGATTCAGCTCGCAGCGTCCGGTTGACGAGGTAAGCAATTTTGTCCTTTACGGAACGCTCGTTTTCCATAGTTTGACTCTATGCGGGATATAAACTCCCTTTCCTTTGACAGGACTGGCTGACGAAGGCCGAACAGACCATCTGTCCGGCCCCATTGCCAAAGGACCCAGCGGACGCCCGCTTAACGGGGCTGATGGCTCCGGCACCCCACGTAGTGCCGGAGAAGAAGGCCAAGAAGAAGGCCACGGGCACTCGGAAGAGTTCCCGTTTTCAGGTGCTATCGGATGATGACTTCGAGGCAGACTCCTCTCACAAAGGTGAGGAGGAGAAGAAGAAAGCCTATCACCCAGCAGGGGGAGGTAGGAAAAGGAAGGCCTCCCCAACGAGGGAGGCCGAAGGGTCCAAGAAGGGAAAAACTCTTTCCCCGGACAGCTCTGCCAACGCCAGTGACGACGACGAGGACTGGCCTCCAAGGGCCAAGCCCCTGGCGAGATCGTAAGTATCGAGACTCCCGAATAACTTCATGGCTTTTCTTTTTTGCTACGCAATGTGTTTCTAATGCCGCATACAACCCTGCAGTCCGCCCAAGGATGATCTTCCCGCTTCGTCGAGCGGGTCCTTAGGTGCGTCGGATATGGATTCTCTTCCGACCGCCTCCACCCCCCGTGATGCAGACGATGCCGAGGTGGGATCCCGGGAAGGGACCCGCCAGGAGGAGGAGGCCCCGGAGGTGTCGCAGGACAACCTCCCGGACTTTGCACCGGACTCGGCCCCGGAACCCATAGTGGCTCCGGAGTCCGGCGGGCGGCCCCTTCATAAGAAGGGCAAGATCGTGACGCCGGCAGCCTCTGTCCAACCGGAGGCGCCGGATAGCTTGCTGGAGGCGCTCAATGGCGCCTCCATCGAAGAGGAACACCACACTGTTATGAGTGCGGTGATTTAGAAGGTGAGCTCGCCAAGAGCGGGCTGACCGAAGCCTGCAGCAGCCTTCTAACAAGCTTTGAGGTAAGAATTTTGATATATGTAAAATAGTACCGCATAGACAGTAGCCCCTGATGCTTGGTTCGGTGTTCGGAAAGAAAAGCCGGAATGAGGATCTAAAAAGATATACGCAGGAGTCATAAAAAATATGTCAATATGGGATTGCAGGCTGCGCTACTGACCTCTGCCGCACTGACTGTGGAGGTCAATACTTTGAAGCAAAGCCTCGAGCGGTTCGAGAACGAGCTCGGCCGTGCCAAGAAGAAGCTCGAGGACAAGGAAGGTGGGTAACACCTTAGTAAAATTGTACCTTACAGAAAAGGATTTTGGTTGCAAGAAGAATGACAAGGATAACGTGGGTATTGCAGGGGCCACTAACGAGGCGGCTACCCTGAAGGAGGCGGTGGCCGCGGCCGAATGTAATGCGGCCGCGGAGCGTATCGAGCGAGAGAAGCAGGGGGCGCGGGTGGCGGAGGTACAGCAAGAGCTCCAGGATCTAGTGAAAAAACATGAGAGCCTAGAGCGTGACTCGAAGACTCGAGAGTTTGAGCTTGCAACGGCTCTTGAGAGTGCCAAAGCCGCTAAGGCCGAAGCCTACAAGGCCCTCCAAGAAATCGAGGCGTTGAAGAAAATAGCAGCGGGTAAGGCATTTTTCATGCAAAGTAAGCATGTAAGTGTTAATTACCTGTTGCTTACCCGAATTCGGAGCTCGCCAGGAGTGTTCGCAGATCTTCCTCGCAGCGTGTCCGATGCTGCCGCGTTCTACCGGGCCGAGGAGGGGAGCTCGACGGAGAAGGTCTTCTGGTCTCAGTATGCTGAGGCCGGACATCCGGTGCCCCTTAGCGACCAGCTGAAGCAGCTGGTCGAGCTCCACAAGGCGGCCGAACAGGCCATGAAGGGCCTCATTGTTTGGCTGTGGCCGAAGGAGGCCATGCCTGGGAGCTACTTCGGCCTGGTGCGGCGGCTGGTGGATGCGTGTCCATGGGTTGAAGTCATCAAGCACTCCGCCTGTATTGAAGGTGCCCGTCGGGCCCTTGCCCGCGCAAAGGTGCACTGGGGCAAGATGGATGCTCAGAAGCTTGTGACAGACGCGCCACCGCAGGGCAAGGAGTATCGTACTCCCGAGATGTATTATAAAACTGTGCTGAAGGGTGCCCGCACTATTGCGGGTGAGTGCTCCAAAGATGTAATATTTGAGTAGACTCGCATTTTGTTATCCTGTGCGCTAAAAACTTAGTTCATATGTGCTAAGCAACGCTTGTTAATTTAAAATATTACCTTCTGTGCGGCCGTTTATCAAATCTGAGAGATGGCAAGTCGTCTACTTGAGCCCCCATGCCACGAGTGCTGGGGTGTTCGGGATAAACTTGAGCATTCTTGTTCCCATTTTTGGGTCCATCTAGGGAGGCGCTCAACACAGCGAACAAGGCAACCAGACTTATAATGCTTGAACACTCTCACTTAGCCATAGAATTCTATAATTTTAAATTTCGGCGAAGCCCCTAGTCTTCGGAAGGCCGAATTTGGGGCGCTATCCACGCCTGGGCCGGACAAAAAACGGCTCCTCGCTCTAAGCGGCATAAGTCTTTAGGGACTCGCAAAAAACCTCTCGAACAGTGACCAGCTCTCGCCTCATCATGACGGTCAGTTTTAGCTTTCTCCACTGAGGCGCTCGCCCAGCTCAACTGGGGCGCAATCGCAGTGGTTCTCCAAGTGCTACCTTAGCCGATACAATGGAACGTAAGGTACCAAAACATGGGAGCCGGGCAAACCCAACTATTGACCCAAGACATGATTCGGAGCCGATCCATATAATGCTATAAGTTCGGGGTGCCGCACTTGTGAAAGTGTTCGGACTTATCACACCATGATGCGGGAAACATAAGCCCCTGGTGTATTTAGCCGTACCAAAATGTACGGATGCAACAGGTCATAAATGAACATATGTATACGAAAGAAATGCAATTGGAAGCAAAAAGGTGCTGCATTACTTATTCAAGAAAAACTGCTGTAAATGCAGAACGATACAGATGGTGCGATAAGCAAAGGGTGGGACTATTGAACATGTCCCCCTCTTGGGGTAGGCTGCGGAATGGTGCAAAAAACAGATTTAATGCTCGTAATGGAGACCACTTGGATATTCGTTGTAGCCTTTCTCCTTCCCTGGCTGTTGCATCGTGAGTTCGGCAAGTCTGCTGCCGGACAGGGCCTCTGACGAACGGAGTCCTGTGGGTAAAAATAAAAAGGAAAAAGAAAAAAAAGGAACGACACACTTGAGAGCCCCTGTGGTTGAGCCGCACTCTGGGCCTATCGTTGTCGTGCCCCTCTCCCCATGCCCATGGTATCTTCAGAGCGTAATGGTGTACGCGAAGGACCTGTCTTGACGTTTGGCAGGGGCTGGGGTTGGGGCCGCACTGCTACGCGTGCTCGGAATGTGCCAGGTGGTCTTGTTGTAGGTTACTCCGGGCGCGTTTAGCCGTGTCCGGTCGCTTGACGGCCGGACTCGAGAATTGCCTTAAGAGGATGCACTGTACTTCTGCCGCGAGAGCCGCTGTGTGTTCCTCCATCCTCCTGTGCTGAATCTTGCTGGAGTGGGTTGTCTTCAGCACTGTCTGGTGTGTTATTATCTCCGGTGCCGGAATCTTCATTCTTGCTGTGGAGGGATTTAGAGCGGCGCCGCTAATGCCGGCGCTTGGGCTGTTTCTTGGAGGGGTCATCCTCCGCTGTTCCTTCGCCATTCCCATCCTTTGGGATATCCACCATGTATATGTCATATGATGAGGTGGCTTTCCAGTGCCCGGTAGGCGCTGGTTCTTGGTCGTCTCCGACATCGTCGTCCATACCGTCGATGTCTTCGGAGTCGTAGTCTAGCATGTCGGTTAGATCGTCGACAGTGGCTACTAAGTGGGTGGTTGGTGGGCTTTGAATTTCTTCGTCGTCCGCATCCCAACCGTCCTGACCGCAGTCCGGCCAGGGCTCTCCTGATAACAAGAGGTACTTTAGCGAACTCAAGATGTCGCTGAAAGGTGAGTGTTGAAAGATGTCCGTAGCGGTGAACTCCATGACCGGCGCCCAATGGGATCCGATTGGAGGGGGTGCGGGAGGTTCGGAGTCCGGCAAGGAGTCCGGCACCTCGGAGTCACGAGCTTCATGAGGGACAAGGTCAGTGTTCGGCTCTATCGCCGTAGAGGTTGCAGCCCCCGAGGCGGTGTCTAGCCATCCGTCCTCGATCTGCGCAGCCGACTCCGAATTGAAGATCGGAGCGGGCTCGAGTGCGGCCTCCAGGGTACTGTCTGGCTGCAGAGCTAAATCATGCCCGTTGTGACAGTGCGGCGCGCTTGGCTGTGGCTCGAATCCATCGAAGATCAAGTCCCTGCGGATGTCAGCCGTGAAGTTCAAACTTCCAAATCTGACCTGACGGCCAGGGGCGTAGCTTTCGATCTGCTCCAGATGGCCAAGCGAATTGGCCCGCAGTGCAAAGCCGCCGAATACGAAGATCTATCCGGGGAGGAAGGTCTCACCCTGGACTGCGTCGCCGTTGATGATCGAAGAAGCCATCGAGCCTATCGGTGATGACACAGAGGAACTCTCAATGGAAGCACCAATGTCGGTGTCAAAACCGGCGGATCTCGGGTAGGGGGTCCCGAACTGTGCGTCTAGGCGGATGGTAACAGGAGACAAGGGACACGATGTTTTACCCAGGTTCGGGCCCTCTTAATGGAGGTAAAACCCTACATCCTGCTTGATTAATATTGATGATGTGTGTTACAAGAGTAGATCTACCACGAGATCAAGGAGGCTAAACCCTAGAAGCTAGCCTATGGTATGATTGTTGTTCGTCCTACGGACTAAAGCCATCCGGTTTATACAGACACCGGAGAGGGCTAGGGTTACACAGAGTCGGTTACAATGGTAGGAGATCTACATATCCGTATCGCCAAGCTTGCCTTCCACGCCAAGGAAAGTCCCATCCGGACACGGGACGAAGTCTTCAATCTTGTATCTTCATAGTCTTGGAGTCCGGCCGATGATGATAGTTCGGCTATCCGGACACCCCCTAGTCCAGGACTCCCTCACTATCCTTTTCCCAATTTTAGTTGTAGGCAGATTTTAGCAATTATGCAAGTCAAGTAACATCCTACACATGCAAGTCTAAGAGTATAGCGACGGAATGTAGAACATTGCACATGTAAGTAAAGGGAAGGGTTTGGAGATGGAAAACGCAATGGGGACATGAAGATTTTTGGCGTGGTTCCGATAGGTGGTGCTATCATTATCATACGTACATGTTGATGGAGATTGCAACCCACAAAGGGTAATGGTTGCGCGAGTCCACGGGGGCACCATAAAAAAAAGACACATCCGTGACATTTTGGCCCGAACATTTTTTCTGTCATGGTTATGACACTTCTATGACGATAATTGTGACAAATCCACGTATCATCATAAATGTGGTGGGCTCCTACTTCTATGATAGAAAATCATACAAAAATTGGGATTTTCCTACTGGGTGGGCCGGGGACGCACCTGTAACCATGACGGAAAAAATCATGGTAGAAGCGAGGGCGAGGAAATTTCGGGGAGTTCCCGGTGGGTGATCGGGGCCGAGCGATGCACATAGGTTTGCGCGTTTCTCTTGTACATGTACGCACATGTGTGCGAGGCGTTGGGCTCTAACTGAACCCGAGTGAGGCGTTCGCTTACTAAACCTGAGCGATTGCACTAGCTACGTTACTAAACCCGAGCGATCGATCCCTTGGCTGTTAACTGAACCCGAGTGATTCCTTGGCTACTGCTGCTAACTGAGGCCGATCGAACCTGCCTCTTGATGACCAGTGACCATTGTTGGGGGTTGGATGAATAGTTCCTGGTGGGTGTTGGATGAACAGGACCCCGTGGTAGTAGAGGTCATTGCCGCTGGATGAACATGACCCTGATCGAGGAGGCCACCAAGCCGGTTGGGGGTGGATGAACAGGACCCCGTGGAGGGCTGGTTGAATAGTAGCTGGTGAAGTCTAGATGAACAATAGCCCATGGATGAACAGTAGCTGGTAGAGGCAAGAGTAAGACGCAGTGGATGGACAGTAGCAGGTGGAGGCTAGAGGAAGTCGACGGTGGATGAATAGTAGCCCGTGGGAGGCTGGAGCGAGGCAGTAGATGGTGGATGAACAGTAGCCCATGCAGTCCCATTTTGCGGTATGCCACACACCCCCCGATGAACATGACCCTATTTCGATCGTAAGCACTCGAAGAGTTGTCTGTTTCCTTTGTTTCGCGGTACGCTACACCCCTCCCGATCAACAGGACCCTGTTTTGACCATAGGAGCTCGAACAGAAGTATGTTTCCTCCATTTTGCGGTGCGCCAGACCCCTCCTGATGAACAGCATCCCGTTTTGACCATAGGCGGTCGAACAGAAGGCCGTTTCCTCCGTTCTACGGTATGCCAGGCCCTATTTTGGTTGTTCCATCCAAGTCGGTTGGCTCTCGATGAACACAATGTGTTATGTTGCCTCCAGACGAACACGACGTAGTTTCTCTGTTCCAACCCAGCCGGTTGGCTGCCGATGAAAAGGACGCCATTGCTGCCATCCGCTACCTCTCCGTGTAGACGAGCACTGGCCGTACGTATGCACGAGTAGGCGTTCGAGACCCCGCCCGTATGTACGTACGTGGCCATATTTTTTGGCATCTGGATGTATGTATGTGTACACAATTTTGTTTCGAGAGTACGCCAATAGCGTACCATATTTTTATAGAAGGCAGAAAGATAATTACAAGAGGCTAGCGATGAATGCGAACATTCAGGCCAGCAGACGCCAACAAGTTCATCTAAGGTTACTCTCTCACAAATTGTTATGGACCTCCTACACCTATCCCTGCACACCTTAAATCATGAACCTCCGTTGCGATTTGGCGCAAAAATTGCCTGGAGCTTTTGAATTGATGTGGTCTGTTGAACACTCGAGCGTTCCTCTGTTTCCACAAAGCTCAAGTAGTGACAATGAACAGAGTATCGAAACCGCGCCGCTCGGCATGCCGGAACTGGCTCCTCACCTGAATCCACCATTCCAGGAATGGGTCGTGTGGCTCCGGCCTACTAGCCTGAATGTTGAGCTCCTGGAAACCGAAGTGCCAACCCTCTCTTGCATGTACGCACTAGGTCAGGATGCGGTCAAGATTATCTTCTTCCTGCAGGCAGATGAAGCATGGAGAAGGGTGGTCCTGTAGACCATGTCTAGCACGACGGTCTGAGGTCCAAAGTCGATGTTGAGCTGCTAGCCAAGCAAAAATTTTGCACTTAAGGGGTGCCCAACTCCTCCACACGCAATCTATGAAAGGGGCCCCTCTCCAACCCGGGCGCAGAGCCTCTGGTAGGTGGATCACGCCGTGTATAATCCTGAAACATCACAAGGCCAAGAGAAGTGATCTTCCAACTGTGTAATAATCTACACATATCCCACCGCGTGCCCAAGGTGCATCAGTTGGCGCTGGGCCATGAAGGAAATGTCGCCGTGGATATCATGAATCCATCTGTTGTTTTCCATCGCCTCCTGAACCGTCCTACGGTTGCGCGTCCGTGCTTCAATGTTGTTGTGGATCAACGGGGTGATGTCAATGACCGCAAAGCCATGAATCCATCTATCTCTCCAGAACAACACACGACTCCCATCGCCCACCTTAATATGAACTAGGTTGTCAAACACCTGCCAGCCATCTTATAATCAGTCATAGGAATACCTTGCCATGGTCTATTGGGGTCCATTCTGTGCAGCCACTCCCAACGAACATGAAGAGCCAAGGCTTGCAGCTGCAAATTCTTCACACCCAGGCCACCAAATTGAGTCGGCCGACAGATAGAATTCCATGCGACTGGGCAGCGCCCACCACTGACTTTCTCTTTTCCTTTCCAGAAGAACACTCCCATCCAAATGTTCATCTCCTCGAAGACCCAGTTCGGAGCCTCCAAAACCATTAAGTGGTGAATGGGCCTCGTTGCAACAATAGAGTTCACCAACATCAACCTGCCAGCCCGGTGAATAACTCCTCTCTGGCAGGCCGAAACGAAACGCTTCGCCTGATCCAGCAAGGGTTGCCACTATGCCCTGGTGAGTTGCCGAATGGCAAGCTGCAGGCCTAGATACTTGCAAGGAAACTCTCCCGTCTGGCATTATAACACGTCGGCCACCCTCTGCTGGTCCTGCTCATCCCCTATATTAAGTATTGCTGAAGATTTGGTGTAGTTAACCTTGAGACCAAATGCCTCACCAAATCTGTGTAGGGCTTGTCGAACAAAGTTCATATCCCGCGTGGAAGGCCTGATGAACAAAGCCACATCGTCAGCAAAAATCGACAGGCGTTGCACTACCGTAATCCCCGTGAGCGAGCTAATGATGTGTACATGATTTTGACTGGACTGCCTGAACTGCTATGTCGGGGGCTCTACTACTACATGTACCGCTGCTTGCTCGGGCACAGTTCATCATTGCAGAGAGACCGATTGACCAGTATGTATGTACACGTTCGTGACTAGACAGACAACGCTACGTACTCTTTGATCGGGTGGGTCCCAGCTGTCAGAGAGAATAAGGACACACTTCCTTGCGTGCGAAGATATAGCTAGTGGGTCTCAGCTGTCAGGGGGAGGAATCATTTTTATTTTGCGAGTAATAAGGAGGCACTTCCTTGTGTTTGAAGATGTAGCTGGTGGGTCCAGCTGTCAGCCTCACCACCTTAAGTCCTCTTCTGATGGTTGTCCTTTGTTGACCACGCCGCAGCGAGAGCACCAAGGCGGTGGATGACGCCGAGGCCTAGGAAGGGAACGACACGGAGCTGGGGAAGACGTGGTAGTGGATGCCCACGCGGAGGGGAGTACAAGGGTTAACTGCTTTGGCTGTGGTGTGAGGCTGTTGTCGCCGGAGAATAACAGGAGGTGTGGGTGAGTAGAGGGATGGCATGGCCAGCGGTTGCAGCATAGCCAGCCATGGGAGGCAGGAGTAGGCGGTCCAGCCGGCGTTGGTTTCGGCGGCTGGAGCAAGAAGATTAGAGATTGAAGAAGCAGCACAGCCGTTTGGATGTTAATCCAACGGACACTGCTACTAGAATCACTTGTTGACTAGGTTAACAAGGCCCTGCGTACGTGTCAATTTTAGGCCCACAAGTCAGCCCCCGAATCAAGCGGGTCCGAGCTAGAAGGGGGAGGAATCATTTTTCTTGCGCGTAATAAGGAGGCACTTTCTTCCGTGTGAAGATGTAGCTCGTGGGTCCCAACTGTCACGGGGGGAACCTTTTTCACGTAATAAGAATGAACATCCTTGCGTGCGAAGATTGTAGTTGGTGGGTCCAACCTGTCAGGGGGAGGAATCATTTATTCCCGCATAATAAGGAAGCACTAGCTTGGGTGCGAAGATGTAGCTGGTGGTTCCCAGCTGTCAGACTCTCGACGTCTCCATGTTGGCTCTCGTTGTTGACCACGCATTATCGAGCGGACCACGACAGTGGATGACGGCGAGGCCTAAGATGGGAACGATCTAGAGTCATGGAACAAGGGGCATTGGAGTCCATGGCGGAGGGGGGTACGAAGGACTAGTTCGGCTACCGGGTGAGGCTGTCGTTGCTAGAGAATAATAGAGAGAGAATTCCTTATTTAACATCGTGTTAACACCGACAAATAATTTCTTCCCTATCTAACAACGAGTCTAAATTGTATGCCTTTTATAACAATTTCATCAATTTTGAGTCTAAATGACACCTAAAAAGACTCTTTTACCCTCATGTGGTATATTTATATGTGTGCATGTGCGATGTTGTGTGTGTGCGCGCGCACGTGTGTCTTATTGTTGCGCGTGCGCGCGTGTGTGTGCTGCCGCGTGTGTGTTTGCTACTGCATTATGTAGTGGGGGAGCTAGGGAATTACCAAAGTTTGGGTACGTCATACGTTAAAGTTTGTTTTCCTCTACCCAAAACCACAACGTCACTGCTATACACTACTATACTTTTTTTGAATGTTGGTAAAGCTTGCCAAATTCATTGATCAGAAGAGGATAACAAAGTACAAAGGGACCCCAAGAGGGGTAGGCGCCCATCCATAAAAAGTAAGCGCGAAGAGGAGAAAAAAAGAACCAGAAAAGAGAGGGTTGAGGGAGGGCTCAACCCGGATCAAATGGAATCCCAGCACCTGGCAAATTCCACAGTCTAATCTCGTCCCTAATCTTACGACTGAAGCTCTCCAAAGTCAAGGATTATCATTTGGAAGACTCCTCGATTCCGCTCCCGGCATATTTCCCAAGCAATCATGTGCACTAAAGAGAGCATGCCCTTCTTTTTATCCCTCATTGTGTTGTTGTAGCATCTCTGAATCCAGGTCGCAAAGTGTCCCCTGTCCAATTCGCCAGGCAAAGAGCAGGCATATCTGCGAGCGTGGCGAAGGACTCCCAAATGGTTCTTGACTAGGGGCACTTAATGAGGAGATGAGATGGGATTTCCAAGCTCCGTTCACAAAGCGGGCAGAAGTATTCATTTACCCATTTGCGTCAGCAGTTAAAATTCTGCCAAGCATGATAGTCCATATGAAGAAACGGCACTTGCTAGGGGCCCATCAGGACCAAATCATTTTGTAACCATCCATGGGGATTGAGCCAACGAATTGTAGGAGATAGGCCGAGCGAGCATTGTACTCCTGGTTTTGCTCAAACCTCTAGGTGATGGTGTCAGCTTGACTCTCAAGAAGCTCCACATTATCAAGCATTGTGGCTAGTTCCATGAGCTCCGATATCATGTGTACGGAGAGGTTCCAGAGAGAGGTCGTGCAACCACCTCTCGTTCCTAAGTGCATCGCAGACCGAGCGGTTCTTCCTCGTCGACATCCGGAATAGCGACGGGGCAATCGTCTTTGGGCATGATCCATTCAGCCAGCGAGCATTCCAGAAGTTTGCCGTTCGGCCATCTCCAATTGATATTTTTGTTGCCATCGCCATCACAAAGAGCTGAGCAGTCGTTTTTGTTGCCATGATACACTACTATACTAAAGGCCGCAGCTGTGTGGCGGATGCTGCGGGGGCGGAGGCCGGAGCCGAGCGGAGAGGAGGAGGAGGTGAGCAGAGTGGCGGAGAAGGTACCCGCCGAGCAGGAAGCGGGGAGAGAGGTGAGGGTTGAGCGGGAGTAGCTCGCGGTGAGCACCGTCGCCGTCGTAGTGCTACTGGCTGCAGTGGTGCGACGTGGCGTAAGGGGAATGGGAGCTATAGGCTGGCTTCGCGGCCCTCAGGGCGATGGCGGCGGTGGAGTAGGAGCTGTACATGGCGGGAGCGGGACGAGGGACGCCGGGCGGCCGCCGGCGGAGAGTGGGGGTTCCCCCGCCGCCGCCGCAGGCTCCCCCGTGCAAAGCCGCCGCCGCTGCGGCCGGAGCCTGCCGGAGCCGCCAGCCCCTTCCTCCTCCCGTTCCCCTTCTCCTCCCCCACCCCCTCCACTCCCCTGTACCCCCGCGCCGCCTCCCCAAGTGAGGTAGCCGGGGGCCCTTCCTCCGCGTTCCTTCAGCCCTCCCCCGCGCCCCTCCCTCCTCCCGTCGCGGTCAGCATGCGCCACCGGTCCTCGGCCGTGTGGTGCTGGCGGCGGTGGGCATGCCCTTTCCCGCGCGCGGCCCTCTCCCCTGCTCGGGCGGTGATGGCCGGTGGCGCTCGCCGTGGTGGTGCTGCCTCTTGGCGGCGGGGCGGTCTGGTGGTGCTGGCCGGCCGGTTGCGCGTCCCCGGCCCAGATCTGGGTCCGTAGGGTCCCTTCTGGGTCCTTGTGGGTCGGTTCTGGCGCGATCGCGATGCTTTCTATATGGGGAGGCAGGGGAGCGGCTTGGACTGGGACAGCGACGCCGACGGTGTGCCAGCTGCTGCGCGAAAGCGGGAGCTGTCCAGGCCTTTGAGGGCCCGGTCGGGCCTATGGGGCCACGGGCCCGGTAGGCTCTTGCTATGGCGTCCGGTCGGCTACCGTCATGGACGGTGGAGGTGGGGCCCTCCCGTATGCCGACGGTGCTGCTGCCCTAGTCCCGGCTCCTCTTCTTCGCTGTGCAGACCATCTTCGCGGTGACGTGGTGAGACAGCATGCGAAGCTTCGTGTCCGTGTTGGCGCAGGGTGGTGGTCGGTTTGGTGTCGAGCTCCGAAGTGCCTGAGGTAGAGACTAGGATCGGGAGAAATCCCTGTTGGCTTGGACGACACCGACGCGGTGGCGCCTGAGGGTGCCGCCGGACCTTCCTGAAGGGCGTCGGGGTTACACTTCCTCTCTCCTCGCCGGGTACCGGGAAAAACCCTTGGCAGTAGCATCGCCATTGTCGTGTCCCTTCTTGGAGATGTTGAGTGGTACCGGCGCTTCGGAGTCTCGGAGCTTGGTGGGCGATCTCCGGTGGACGCAACGGTCACGAGGCTTCGTCATTTTTGTCGATCCGCCGTTATCGGCATTTGTTTCTTTTCTTTTTTCTCTTTCATTTCTTTTGGGGTGTTTGTGCTGCTTCCGTCTCAGCCTCTATCATTGGTTGTATCGGATGATTTTTTTTTGAGGGGGTTATGTCGGATGGTTGCTTTGTAATACAAAGCGAGAGAAACCCTTTTCGTACTATACTAAATGCCATGCGCACGCCATCTCTCCTACCGGGCGCCGGTGCTCTACGGCACTCCAAACTCTGCTGGCGGTGGCGGCTAGTCCGCCTCTAAGGGCCAGTTCTTTTGGGCGATTCTTTCAGAATCGTCCCTCTCCCCAGCTTCTCCCAGAATCACCACTTCATATTTTTTTTTACAATCCTAGCTAATTAGACATTAACTAGATAGGATTGTAAAAAAAATATGAAGTGACGATTCTGAGAAAAGCTGGGGAGGGGGGCGATTTTTGGAGAATCGTCCAAAAGAACTGGGCCTAAGGCTGGAGTAGCTAGGGTGCGTGAGCAAGCAAGCGAGTTGATCAATTAAGCTTCTGTCAAGTTTCACGAGCTGGACCGATTTGCCTTATGGAAAATTTGACGAGAGCTATGGCTATGAACTATGTTAGAAAAGAGTAAGTAAATAGCAGGCACAATAGTAGGCAAGCGAATGTCCAAAACAGGCCTAGAAAGATTAGTTCATTCGTTTCCAGGAATTCTTATGATTTTACATGATATTTAACCAATTTTCTCGAATATGAAAGCTTCAGCACCTCGCCTAAGTTCTGATAAATGGCGCCGTCGAGCCCGGGCACGTGCCCAGGTGGCCCTGATGGTAAAATCGCCCCTGACTGCGTGTGTGTGTGCGCTCGATGTCACATGCCTGTGTGTTGCGTGTGTCCGTGCTGCTCGGTGTATGCTGCCGCGTGCGTTCGGGTTGTTGTGTGTGTACTGTTGTGTGCGCTACTGCCTCGCACACGCGCGCGCACACATCACAAGAGGGGCTAAATAGTCTTTTCAGGTGTCATTTAAGCTTAAAATGAATGAAAGTGTCATAAAAGATACAAAATTTAGAATCGATATTAGATAAAAAAGAAAATGTTTTTTGGTGTCGAATAAGAAAACAAAATTTAAGATAGTGTTAAATAAGGAATTGTTTCAATAATAAAAGGTGTTGGTGAGTACAGGTATGATCTAGCCATCATTGGGAGTAGGGTGGGGGCGGCGAGGCCTGCGCGGCAGCACGATCGGCCACAGAAGGCAGATGCAGGCGCTCCATCCGGCGATGATTTTGGCGGCTAGAGCAAAAGCAACTAGATCAGAGATTAAAGAAGCAAGATCGCCGTTGGATATCAATCCAACGACAATTGCTATCAGAAAAATTTGTTGACCTTTTGTTTTAGACCATTAAATCGTTTTGTTCACTAAATAGACAACACCTTGCGTAGGCTTCGTCTAGTAGGCCAACAAAGTCAGCTTCCAAAACTGTGGCGAAATATAGCCCATTTATTTAGGTTTTAAAGCCCATTTCATTTTGTTTGTCAATACATCTATTTCATGGGCTTTGACTCAAAAAATGTATTTCCTGGGCTGGGTAAAAATAATAATAGCCGATTTACTATTTATGTAATTTACAGCGCATTTGATTATTTATTCAAATACACCTATTTACTGGGCTGGGTGGAAAAATAATATTGCGTACATGCAGCCCATTTATCATTTCTGATAATGTACAAGCCATTTGATTTTAGTAGAAATGAACCCATTTTCTGGGATGGGTGAAAAAACAATGATGGTCTGGACTGAGCATTTCGTATAACAAATAATATTGAGATAGGAATATTATTAAAAAAAATCAAGTTGGGCTTGGTAATCTAATTATATAAAAAATGAAATGAATTATGCATTTTACTAAAAGAAAAATAGGTTAGGCTGCGCTTATTTTAGGATCTTTTGTACAACTGTCGGCCCAGTTGCATTGCTGATGTTCAACAGAAAAGGTGTGTGGAGTACAATACAACTTTACATAACTACTCAGCCCACATTCAACGACGCCTGAAAAGGCCCAAACAAGGTACAACTTTTTGAAGTCATTGAGCTCAATTAATAACTTAAGAATAGAGTATGGTGGAGCCTAATTAAGAGTTGTCATGAGCGAAGAAATAATTCAACGGGTCGCACTTGTGTGTGTGTGTATGTGTGTGTGAGAGAGAGAGAGAGACCCATCTGTCGATGCTCATAAATATATCTTTCAGCCATATGCATTGCTGATGCTCAGTAAAAACTTATATAGTTGACACAATCATATAGAAAATCATAGCACAATGAACTTGCATATACAAATTTCATGTAGGCGGCACAATCAGGGTGGAAGCAGTGGATCGCTATGAGTAGGGCTATGTTGAAACTAACGAACTCGTACATAACCATTCATCATCTTTATCAATGACGGAGAAATATCTTGAATGTTGTGCAAAGAAAACAGACAGGTAACACAATAAGTTTTGCTAGCACATTAAGTTTATGTACACCCCTTTCTAAAAAAAGTTCAGGTACATAAATAGAACATGTCACAATCAAATGTACTGGCACATCAGTGCTTCACACCGATAGCTTGGATTTAACTAGTATTTGAGAAGATTTAGTTGTTACCTCAAATTAGAGCACATCCAGGCAACCAGCTCTGCCTCTTCTCCCAAAGAAGCAGTAGCCTCCTCCGTGCGATGGAGTAGGGCATGTGCCATCCATTGTTCCGAGCAACACGAGGGAAGTCTGACGTTGACTCCTGTAATGGACGTCGTCGACGGACCCTAGCTCCAGCGGCAGCGACAGGACTTCGATTGATGGATTGACCACTTCTTCGACATGCACGAACACTCGATACATGTACATTCCTAATGTGGTCTGCGGCGGCCTTGTTGGCGAAAAATAGTACAACCCCGGTTCCTGCACCGGTATCTCAACGGCAATCACCTTCGGTATGGCAGACGGCTTCTTCATCCATGCCATAACCGTTAGAGCCCAGCTTTCCGGAGGAACAAACATACTTATGAGCTCACCTCCTAGGTTCATGGACTCGCTGTTCAAAGCACGTCGAGGCATGCTGTGGAAGGTAAGATTTGTAAAAAAAACTCAAGCTCATAGGGCACCGAGGCCCATCCTGGGTGCCACGGGTCAAAGTTCACTAGCGCGCCATCGCAGAACAAACCCCGGGAAGATACGAACACATGACTGCAGCCGAAAGTTGTCCGGAACCTGACGAAGAAATCAACTAGTGGCGGACAGACCTGGATGAGCAAGTCACTTATTTGGATGTCGTTCTCAATGCCAAGAGCATTGACAAGGTCGTCTGGCGAGATGGGAGGCTGGTCGCTGTTGATGGTTACCATCAGCACTTTGCCGACAAACTAGTCATCAAGCGCCGCCATACCTCTGCTGAGTGACAACACACTGCGCCCGAAGGCAGGACGGACCTCAGGATCTCCGGCTCGAAGATCCGCGTTTACCAGCGACCTGATAGTGCGCTTGAGTACATGGAGTACAGGAGGGGGATTTGGGGGAACTGCAGTAGGAATCGAGATTCTAGAGGTAGAGGAGGGACGGGAGATTGGGTATGAAAAGATAGCATGAATTTCTAACACGCGCCAATACGCTCTCGACGCGCAAGTGCACGAAAACACCGGTGGCGCCTACATGTCGGCCTAAGAGTCCTTTTTCTTTCTTTTTTTGAGCGCCCAGCCTGAGAGTCATAATTGACCTGTTTGGCATTGCGTTACTACTCGACCCATATTCAATGACACCTCACTGGCCCAAACAAGTGTACATCATCGAAAAGACATTAAGCTCAAATTATAACTTGAAAAAAGGAGATATACTCTAAACACTGGAGAATAGTGATGCCCTCATTTAGCCCACCACCAGTTTGAGAGAATAAACAGTTCAAAACAACGATATATACAACGTTCAAACATTGACTACTGACTACTACTGACATAAATAACAAGACCTGATAGTTCATAAGAAGTCTTGCTACACCACCAAAACGCACCCATCTACAGCGCTCAGACTCTCGTGATCCAGACGAGAATGACATTCTAAAGATAGGCAACTATTACATAGTAAGAGTGACATAGACGAGGATGACCAAATGACAATGAGACTACATAACAAAAGAGAGAACTATCCATCCAGAACAAGCAGCAAATACAACAAGTCGTTCGAAGAGGGATGATCCAACACCATCATAATTTGCAGCCCCGCTTCAGCCACAAGTGATTCGGAGACACCAGAACTCCACCCTTTCGACGCAATAGCCCAGTTACCTATCAACCTGAAGGCTTGAACCACACCATTGCCCGTCGGACTTGAGACATCTAAGGATCAAAGTTAATCCAGATGCCTTTGTCATTCTCAACTTCTTTGGCTGCAGGCTGTATCGTTGTCCATTAGGGGATTTGGATCCCGAAGTCCTAGGGCTCGCTGAGTAGACACAATTTTCCCTAGCAAATAGAGCCTCTCTGCCATCAAGGTCCTTGCCAACGGTGATCTCCTGGTGAAAGTGCAACTAATCCCCGGGTGGTTTTTGTAATTCATAACAACATATAGCTAATTGAACTAATATTCTTTCAAGATCAACATTTCAGAAAGTTCAATGGTTGGTATGGCATAGACCTGAGGTCCTGCCGGAGTCGGTTGCCCTGCGGCAGGATCGGCACCCATGGCAACATCTTCGCCAGCGGCTCCGAGGAGCTCGGTGGGGAAGTACTTGCCGGGGCCTAGCTTCCTCCGCTTGCTCTGCCCGGTCAACGGCTCAACGGATGGTTGGGTTAACTGAAACAAAAAAGTACCTGGTTCCACAGGTAGCTTGAGGGCAGCGCGCTTTGACAGGTAGTCGGCGATGTCTTTCTCCGCTTGAGGGACATGTTCCGCTTGTATACCGTCAAAGTGCTCCTCCAGTTTCCTCACCTCATCTACGTAAGCTTCCATCAACGGGCTTTGATAATCTTTGTTGACTTGCCTGACAACGAGCTGTGAGTCGCCCTGACGATGAGCTTCTTAACTCCGAGGTCTGCCGCGATCCTAAGACCGGCAAGCAAACCCTCGTACTCGGCGGTGTTGTTGGTCGACATCTCCTGGGGGAAATGCATCTGGGCGACATACTTGGGGTGCTCTCCTGTTGGTGCGACAAGCATCACACCAGCACCGACGCCTTGTAGCAAGAAGGCACCATTGAAGTACATGATCCAGTTGCAGCTCGCTTCATTGCTGGGGAGAGTGGTCTCTTGTACCTCTTCGTCGGGCGATGAGGTCCATTCCGCAACAAACTCCTCCAAGACTCTGCTCTGAATCGTCGAGGTGCTTTCAAACTTCAAACCGAAACTTGACAGCTCCAGGGCCCATTCCACGATCCTCTCCGTTGCATCTGGGTTGTGTAGTATCCATTGCAATGGGAGGAAGGTGACCACCGTGATCTCATGCGCTTGGAAGTAGTGGTGAAGCTTCCTCGAGGCCATAAGGAGGCCAAAGAGCAGCTTTTGCACACCTAAGTACCTTGACCTAGCCCCCTGCAAGAGGGAGCTGACGAAGTACACTGGGTGCTGCACCATCTTCTTCTTTTGCGCCTCTTCACACGGTTGCGTGGGTCCCGTTGTGCTATCGTCGGCCCCTGCCGGGGACTCGACCTCGCCGGGACCGAGCCCTGCCAGAGAGGGTTTCGGTCCGCCATCTGTTGGCTCTGCCGATGTTGCTGCCTTTTCGTCGGCCTCCCTCTGCGCCACTAGTGCGGCGCTAACCACTTGGTTCGTTGCCGCTAGATAAAGCAGCAACGGTTCATGTGGCTTGGGCGTGACTAGCACTGGGGTAGAAGAGAGGTATTTCTTCAAATCTTGCAGTTATGGGGTTATGTACCTAGGGTAGGGTCATGGACCTGATCTAAGTACCTTACCCAAGGACATCCTTAGAAGAGGTCGCCTTCCAGTCGACCGACGAGGACTCACTCGACTGGCCTGAAGGACTCGACCACGAAGACTCATTCGACCACCAGGAGGTCAAGAGGCACTCTGCACTGCAACGGCCTGTAATCAAGTAGACTTTATGATAGTAAAGGCACTTTATGTGGGGCGTTACCAGTAACGCCCCAGACTTAACTCACCTTAAACCCTCTCCTACGTGGGCTGGCTGAGGTCCTGGCGAACTCTATATAAGCCACCTCCCTCCACAGGCAGAAGGGTTCGGCACCTTGTAACTCATATACTCATAATCCACTCGACCACCTCCGGGCTCCGAGACGTAGGGCTTTTACTTCCTCCGAGAAGGGCCTGAACTCGTACATCCTTCGTGCTTACAACCTCTCCATAGCTAGGACCTTGCCTCTCAATACCTACCCCCACTCTACTGTCAGGCTTAGAACCACGACAGTTGGCGCCCACCGTGGGGCAGGTGTTTTAGCGATTTTGTGGAGAAGTTGCGATTCTTCCGAGTACTTTCATCATGGTGTCTGCTGGAGTTTTGGTCGAGGGTCAAGAGATCCGTCTCGGCACTCTCACCTTCATCGCCGACGACTCCGCATGGCTCCAGGAGGCTCCACTCGACGTAGATGCGCTCCCCGTCCGCGGTGCGACGCATTTTCGCGCATGTGTCCGCGGCGTTCTGCTGCGGCAACCGTCGACCCAGTATCGGTCGGCTCCTCCATCGTCCACCCTCCCGGTCTCTCGCCAGCGCAAGCGCTCAGGCCGGTCGAGGCTTCAGCGATGGGTGAGGCACGCGGTGGCTCGCCAATCGGCCACCACCCAAGTTGCGGCAATCGAGCCCAACGAATCTCTCTACGGCTTGTTCGATCAGTCGACTGGCTCCGTAGAGACTGCATCCGAGTGCGGTAGCAGTGATCCAGCGGCGGAAATCTTGATGGTCGACGGGCCCCACAGTCCTCCTGGCTTCGCCCGTGGTGGTGGAGCAGGTGACGGCGGCGACCCTGCACGAGGCTACGAAGAGTACCAGCCCGAGCCACTCGACTCTCTGCAAAGAGAGGAACTTCGCCGCAGGAACGAGGATCCCCTGCGTATTCCCATCGCAGGAGAAACCCCCGAGGCTCGTGCCTTGGAGGAGGCGCGTCTGGCCAATTTGGCCGAGCGCACTCGACTGGAGAACCTTCAGCGAGCACTCGACGAGCGCGCGTGGCAACGAGTTCCCGACACCAGTCGACGTCAACTCTTCCCGCCGACTCAGGTATATCGAACCCCAATTCAGAATTTAGCAGCTGCGACCCGTATAGCAGAGTCCATCTAGCCTTCGCAGTCGGAAGCTGGCAGAGGTTTGCTGCAGATCAGGGATCTGCTCCGGGCAGCAGGAGATCAGAATTCAGCCGTGTCTCAGTCGCGCAACAGAATTCACAGTCGATCCGTCACTGTGAATACGGTTCAGTCGGCTCACAGCCCCAGATCGCCTCCGCGGCGCGAAGGGCGCGAGAATCGGCGAGATCAATATGGCGACAGACTCGACCGAGATGATAGGCGTCGAGTGCCCTATTCCCCCCCGAGGGGTGGGTCTTACGCTCTGCGGCAGCCAGATGATAGGCGTCAGTACAGTACAGGGCGTAGGGTTCCAGTTGACCCCAGAGAACCAGGCTTCGACGCGCGATCCATTATCGTGCAAGGGTTGGTCGATCGGAACAGAGCCCATCGAGGTGCACCCGACAGAGATGTACCCACAAGCAGTCGAGTGCATGTTTCTGGTCCTGAATGTTTCAGCAGAGCTATCAGAGCCGCAGTTATCCCTCCCAATTTCAGGTTGGCAACAGGAGTCAGCAAGTTCACTGGTGAGTCTAAGCCTGAAACTTGGCTTGAAGACTACCGAGTGGCAGTTCAGATTGGTGGTGGGAACGACGAGGTGGCCATGAAACATTTACCCCTCATGTTGGAAGGTTCTGCCAGGGCATGGTTGACTCAGTTACCTCCTAGCAGCATTTACACTTGAGAAGATCTGTCCCGAGTGTTCGTCAGAACGTTTGAAGGAACTTGCAAGCGACCAGCTGGATTGACAGAGTTGCAAGTCTGCGTGCAGAAAGCTAATGAGACTCTCAGAGAGTATATTCAGAGGTGGATCACTTTGCACCACACTGTGGAAAATGTCTCTGATCATCAGGCAGTCTGCGCCTTCAAAGACGGCGTCAAGAACAGAGAACTGAGTTTGAAGTTTGGTCGAACCGGTGACATGACCTTGAGTCGGATGATGGAGATTGCTACCAAGTACGCCAACGGCGAAGAAGAAGACCGACTCCGAAGCGGCAAGCACAAGCCGAGTCAGTCGGAAAAAGGAAACACCAGTCGGAAACAGAAGCGGAAGGCTGAACCGGCAGCTCCTGGAGAGGCTCTGGCCGTGACTCAAGGAAAGTTTAAGGGGAAACCAAAAGTATCCTGGAACCCCAAGAAGGTAAAGGATAAAGAAGGGAACGACGTAATGGATATGCCATGTCACATCCATATGAAGAAAGACGAAGAGGGGAATATCATCTACCCGAAGCACACCACTCGTCAATGTCGACTCCTGATCCAGCAGTTTCAGGGAAAACAGTCTAAGGACAAGGAGAAGGAGTCGGACAAGGCCGAAGACAAGGAGGACAGTGAGGGAGGATATCCGCATATCAACTCCACTCTGATGATCTTTGCAGATGTGGAAAGCAGAAGTCGATTGAAAGTGATTAACCGAGAGGTGAACATGGTTGCCCCAGCAAAGGCAAATTATCTGAAGTGGTCTCAAACACCCATCACATTCGACCAATCTGATCACCCGACTCATATTGCCACCCCTGGGAGGCAAGCTTTGGTGGTTGATCCAGTTGTCGAAGGCACTCGACTGACAAAAGTGCTGATGGATGTTGGAAGTGGGCTGAATCTGTTATATGCAGATACATTGAAAGGTATGGGCATTCCGATGTCCCGACTGAGCACTAGTAACATGAGCTTTCATGGAGTTATACCGGGGAAGAAGGCCGAGTCACTCGGCCAGATAGCTTTGGACGTGGTGTTTGGTGATTCGAAGCATTTTCGCAAAGAAAAGTTGACGTTTGAGGTCGTGGATTTTCAAAGTGCATATCATGCCATTTTGGGGAGACCAGCCTATGCACGGTTCATGGCTCGACCATGTTATGTGTACCTCAAATTGAAGATGCCCGGCCCCAAAGGAGTGATCACTGTCACCGGTGATAGGAAAAAGGCAGAGGAGTGCTTTCAGAAGGGCTCCAAGATTGCCGATTCCCAAGTGACAGCGGTCGAGTTCGAGGAGTACAAGCAAAACGCAGATCCGAGTGATTTGCTGCGATCGAAGAAACCCGCTACAGAGTCTGCATTCCAGTCGTTTGGGGAGACGAAGCCTGTTCACATTCACCCGACCGACCCCGATGCAGCTCCGACCCGCATCTCCACAACACTCGACCCAAAATAGGAAGAAGCGCTCATCCAGTTCCTCCGTGAGAACTGGGACATTTTTGCATGGAAGCCCGCTGACATGCCAGGTGTTCCCAGGGGACTGGCTGAGCATCGCCTAAGAGTCGACTCGTCTGCAAAACCAGTCAAAGAGCATCTTCGGCGGTCCGCCGTCCAGAAGAGAAAGGCCATTGGTGAAGAAGTGGCTCGACTGTTGGCGGCAGGATTTATCCGAGAGATATACCACTCCGAGTGGCTCGCTAATGTCGTCATGGTTCCTAAGAAGGACAAGTCGCTCCGAATGTGCATTGATTTCAAGCACATCAACCGGGCCTGCCCGAAAGATCACTTTCCTCTCCCTCGCATAGATCAAATTGTTGACTCGACCGCGGGATGCGAGAGGTTGTCTTTTTTAGATGCTTACTCCGGGTACCACCAGATCCGTCTGTACGGGCCCGATGAGGTAAAAACAGCTTTCATCACTCAATTCGGGTGCTTCTGCTATATCACCATGCCATTCGGCCTCAAGAATGCCGGAGCCACATTTATGCGAATGATTTAGAAGTGTCTACTCACTCAAATCAGTCGGAATGTGGAAGCTTATATGGATGATATTGTTGTCAAGTCACGAAAAGGTTCCGACCTGCTCGCTGACCTTGCCGAAACATTTGCCAACCTCAGAAGGTATGATATCAAGCTCAATCCATCAAAGTGCACATTTGGAGTTCCTGGTGGCAAGTTACTCGGTTTTCTCGTTTCCGAACGGGGAATCGACGCTAACCCAGAGAAGATTGGCACTATTCTCTGAATGAAACGCCCTGTGCGAGTGCACGATGCCCAGAAGCTTACTGGATGCTTGGCCGCATTAAGTCGATTCATCTCACGACTCGGTGAAAAGGCACTGCCTCTTTACCGACTGATGAAGAAGGCAGACAAGTTCGAGTGGACTCCAGAAGCTGATGCAGCGTTTGCCGAGCTAAAAGCTCTGCTCTCCACCCAGCCGGTGCTTGCTGCTCCAATCAGCAAAGAGCCTCTGTTGCTCTACATCGCAGCCACAGGACAAGTCATCAGTACTGTGCTAACGGTCGAGCGGGAAGAAGAAGGAAAAGCTCTCAAAGTTCAGCGCCCAGTGTATTATTTGTCTGAAGTCTTGACTCCATCCAAGCAGAGATATCCTCATTATCAGAAGCTTGTGTATGGAATATACATGACCACAAAGAAGGTTGCTCATTATTTCTCTGACCATTCCATCACAGTCGTCAGCGACGCTCCACTATCAGAGATTTTGCACAACAGAGATGCAACTGGTCGAGTGGCCAAATGGGCGATTGAACTTCTTCCCCTTGATATCAAGTTTGAGGCAAAGAAAGCCATTAAGTCCCAGGCAATAGCAGATTTCCTCGCCGAGTGGATTGAACAGCAGCAGCCGACTGAAGTTCACTCGGAGCATTGGACCATGTTTTTTGATGGCTCTAAGATGTTGAATGGTTCCGGTGCTGGGGTTGTCCTGGTTTCCCCCAGAGGAGATAAGCTCAGATATGTGCTCCAGATTCACTTTGATTCCTACAACAATGAGGCAGAATATGAGGCCCTCTTATATGGGTTGCGCATGGCCATTTCACTCGGCGTCCGTCGGCTAATGGTCTATGGCGACTCGGATTTAGTGGTCAATCAGGTGATGAAAGAGTGGGACGTGAGAAGCCCAGCCATGACTGGATACTGCAGTGCAGTGAGGAAGCTGGAAAAGAAGTTCGAGGGGTTGGAGCTCCATCATATACCCCGACTGAAAAATCAAGCAGCTGATGATCTAGCAAAGATAGGTTCCAAGAGAGAAGCCATTCCGAGTGGTGTGTTCTTGGAGCATATACACACTCCGTCAGTCAAAGAAGATCCTTTCACCGAAGAAACTCCGCAGCCCAAGAGTGCCACAGATCCGACTGAAGTTGAAGTCCCAGCGGTGGTCGACTTGATCATGGAGGTTTTGGTGGTCATTCCCGACTGGACGATTCCGTATGTCGCATATATCTTGAGGAAAGAGCTTCCGGAGGATGAGGAAGAGGCTCGACAGATCGTCCGTCGATCTAAGGCCTTTACCGTAATCAAAGGACAACTATACAGAGAAAGCGCGACTGGAGTCGGTCAGAAGTGCATAACCCCAGAAGAAGGTCGACTCATCCTCAATGATATTCACTCGGGGACCTGTGGTCATCATGCGTCCTCTCGGACCATCGTGGCCAAAGCATACCGAGCCGGATTTTACTGGCCAAAGGCGAATGAGATGGCAAAAGAGATAGTGGATAAGTGCGAGGGATGTCAATTCTACTCGAATATGTCACACAAGCCTGCGGCGGCTCTGAAGACCATCCCACTCATCTGGCCTTTCGCAGTATGGGGATTGGACATGGTTGGCCCTTTGAGAACAGGACGAAGTGGCTTCACGCATGTACTGGTGGCAGTCGACAAGTTCACCAAGTGGATCGAGGCTAAACCAATCAAGAGCCTTGACACCGGTACTGCTGTTAGCTTCATCAGAGAACTAATCTTCAGATATGGAGTCCCGCACAGCATCATTACGGATAATGGGTCGAACTTTGACTCAGAGGAATTCAGAACTTTCTGCAACTCCCAGGGCACACGGGTCGACTACGCTTCAGTCGCCCATCCGCAGTCGAATGGACAAGCAGAGCGAGCTAATGGACTGATTCTTAAGGGATTGAAGCCTCGATTGATGCGTGATCTCAAACACGCAGCTGGAGCTTGGGTCGACGAACTTCCATCTGTACTCTGGGGACTGCGGACCACACCTAATCGATCGACCGGAAGAACTCCATTCTTCTTGGTCTACGGAGCTGAAGCAGTCTTGCCGAGTGATCTTCTCCATAATGCTCCCCGAGTTGAAATCTACAACGAAGCAGAAGCTGAACAAGCGCGGCAGGACACAGTCGACCTTCTAGAGGAAGAAAGGGAGATGGCTCTGATCTGGTCGACCATCTACCAACAAGATTTGCGCCGTTTCCACGCCAGAAATGTGAGAGGTCGAGCCTTCCAGGAAGGGGATTTGGTTCTCCGAGTGGATCAGCACAAACCACACAAGCTTGCTCCTTCTTGGGAAGGCCCCTTCATCGTCACCAAGGTCCTCCACAACGGGGCGTACCGTCTTTACAACGTCGAGCATAATATCGACGAGCCCCGAGCTTGGAACGCGGAGCTACTCCGCCCATTCTACACTTAAGTTTTATCACTCGGATGAGTTGCAATAAAGTACTTTTGTAGTTCATGGACCTCAAAATAATAGTGTCATAGTTCCTCCATAATATCTGTCACTTTTTATTTCTGTCCAATGAAATTCCCCTCAGTGGGTGACTTAGCTGCGAATCCGTTTCGCCTAAGTTTGTAAAAATCCCACCGAGTGGTAAGCCAGATTTTCACTCGGAGGCTTAGCTGCGAATCCGTTTCGCCTAAGTTTATCAAAATCCTACCGAGTGGTAAGCCAGCCTTCCACTCGGAGGCTTAGCTGCAGTGCAAGCACTCGCCTAAGTTTATCAAAATCCTACCGAGTGAAGAGCAACCCTCTCACTCGGGGGCTTAGCTGCAGCCATGTGCTCGCCTAAGTTATAAAAATCCTACCGAGTGAAGAGCAACCCTCTCACTCGGAGGCTTAGCTGCAGTCCAAGCACTCGCCTAAGTTACAAAAATCCTACCGAATGGAGAGCAACCCTCTCACTCGGAGGCTTAGCTGCAGTCCAAGCACTCGCCTAAGTTATAAAAATCCTACCGAGTGAAGAGCAACCCTCTCACTCGGAGGCTTAGCTGCAGTCCGAGCACTCGCCTAAGTTATAAAAATCCTACCGAGTGAAGAGCAAACCTCTCACTCGGAGGCTTAGCTGCAGTCCGAGCACTCGCCTAAGTCGTAAAAATCCTACCGAGTGAAGAGCGACCCTCTCACTCGGAGGCTTAGCTGCAGTCCAAGCACTCGCCTAAGTTATAAAAATCCTACCGAGTGAAGAGTAAACCTCTCACTCGGGGGCTTAGCTGCAGCCCAGTGCTCGCCTAAGTTATAGAAATCCTACCGAGTGGTAAGCCGGGCTTCCACTCGGAGGCTTAGCCGCAGCCCAGTGCTCGCCTAAGTGGACTAAAGAATAAGTCGATTGCAGTAAAGGCGCCTTGCTTTGAACCTGCAAAAGACATTTCGAGCCAAAGGCAATCGTATTCAAGCACCAAATTCAAGTTTGAATCGATATCTAAAGGAACCGAAAGTGCTCAGGCGTTAAGCCTGTTAAGGTTTATCGGTTACAATTCCACTCGGCATACCGAGGCAAATTTAAAGCGTCGAGCCAGAAGAAGTTTTTTACCCCTCCTGTGGAGGGCTGGAAGGTGCAACGAATTCATCAAGGTCAATTCCGTCGGCGATCCGAGTGGCAGCTGCAAGGAAAGTTTCCATAAAGGACCTGAAGTCGTG
>NC_057813.1:175668229-175674962 GCF_018294505.1 Triticum aestivum
CGAGCAGGGGGGAGGGGGGTTGGGACCCTCTCCCCTCCCCCTACGAGGCCAAGACAGGAACGAGCCGATCATGCGACGACGCGGCGTTCCACGTCATCGCATGCAGAGGCGAGTCCGTCACATCCGTGACCCCACTATCTATCTTAGGGGTGTGGCTCTGGGGTGCGTGCGATGGGGGTGGAAATAGAATAACCGAATTGCGTCCTGTCAAAACCTAGCGTGCAGCAATGCGGTAGCGCGAGGCCAAGCAGGGGGGAGGGGGGGAGGGACCCCTGTCGGTGTCAAAACCGGCGGATCTCGGGTAGGGGGTCCCGAACTGTGTGTCTAGGCGGATGGTAACAGGAGACAAGGGACACGATGTTTTACCCAGGTTTGGGCCCTCTTGATGGAGGTAAAACCCTACGTCCTGCTTGATTGATATTGATGATGTGGGTATTACAAGAGTAGATCTACCACGAGATCAAGGAGGCTAAACCCTAGAAGCTAGCCTACGGTATGATTGTTGTTCGTCCTACGGACTAAAGCCATCCGGTTTATATAGACACCGGAGAGGGCTAGGGTTACACAGAGTCGGTTACAATGGTAGGAGATCTACATATCCGTATTGCCAAGCTTGCCTTCCACGCCAAGGAAAGTCCCATCCGGACATGGGACGAAGTCTTCAATCTTGTATCTTCATAGTCTTGGAGTCCGGCCGATGATGATAGTTCAGCTATCCGGACACCCCCTAGTCCAGGACTCCCTCAGTAGCCCCTGAACCAGGCTTCAATGACGACGAGTCTGGCGCGCATATTGTCTTCGGCATTGCAAGGCGGGTTCCTTCTCCGAATAATTTATAGAAGATTGTGAACACTAGGATAGTGTCCGGCTCTGCAAAATAAATTCCACGTACCACCGTAGAGAGAATAATATTTACACAAGTTCAATCTGCTGACGTATTTAGTGGCGTGACGTCACACCACTACCAAGCCTTTACTCGAATCGTTTTTATTATACCACCTCAGCGTGTTTTAGCGAAGCGGTTTCCTTGGCACGTCTTGTCGAAGCAGAGATCGTGTTCCCCTTATTCCGGGATTCCCATCAATACGGACGTGGGTAACCCAACCGCGCCATTGATTGCGGCGCTTGGGAGATAAGCGAGTTTTATCAGGCCGGTGGGGACGCATGTTTTCGTCCGCCCATATAAGGGGATAAAGATCCAACCCTTTTACCTGCGCCTTCTGTCGTGGTTCTAAGCCTGACAGTAGAGTGGGGGTAGGTATGGAGAGGCAAGGTCCTAGCTATGGAGAGGTTGTAAACGCAAGAGATGTACGAGTTCAGGCCCTTCTCGGAGGAAGTAAAAGCCCTACGTCTCGGAGCCCGGAGGCGGTCGACTGGATTATGCATATATGAGTTACAGGGTGCCGAACCCCTCTACCTGTGGAGGGGGGTGGCTTATATAGAGTGCGCCAGGACCCCAGCCAGCCCACGTAGGAGAGGGTTTAAGGTGAGTTAAGTCCGGGGCGTTACTGGTAACGCCCCACATAAAGTGTCTTTACTATCATAAAGTCTACTTAATTACAGGCCGTTGCAGTGCAGAGTGCCTCTTGACCTTCTGGTGGTCGAGTGAGTCTTCGTGGTCGAGTCCTTCAAGGCAGTCGAGTGAGTCTCTCGTTGGTCGACTGGAAGGTGACCTCTTCTAAGGGTGTCCTTGGGCAGGGAACTTAGATCAGGTCTGTGGCCCTACCCTAGGTATATGACCCCATCATTAGCCCCTGAATGGATTGAGGCTTCGAGTGAGGAAGGAGTTGATGTTGTTTCCGATTAACTTTTGCACACTGGTCGTGCGTTGTTCTGGACCAAAGAATCTCTTCGTTGGTAGTGAGCAACTTGTCTTCAGTCGACTCGATCCATTCTCTTCTTTCGTCGAGTGATCTTTCGGGCTTCGACGATTTCCGAGCGACGGATCGTAGGAAATCCCATGTCTGACAGACCGATCTGTCGTTCAAGGATTCCGCGGGATGCGAAATTTGGGGAAGCGCGCGAAGCGGAGCGGACCGCGGCGTTCGGATGGAACGGGACATAGATGCCTCGATCCCCGCGCCGCTTTCTTCGCCACGTATCCCGCCTGCATAACTGTTCCTGGATATGATTAGATCGACCGGGCCCACCTGTCATCCACTCGGAAGGGACCTTATAAATGCGTCCGGCGAGGGTTCTTTGTACAGTGCCTCAGCATTCTCTTTCTCTGCTCCCTTCGTCTCTGCCCAACGCGCTCGCTCTCGCCTCCGCACAACTTTTCCTCGCGCGTCTCACCGGCAACCATGGCCAAGGAGAAGACGGCGGCGCCGGAACGCGCGAAGAAGGCGTCGGCGGCGGAGAAGGCGAAGGGGAGATCCACCAGCCGCGGCGGGTCTTCGTCTAGATCCCGCCTGCCGAAGGGCTGGGTCCAAGGAGATTGGATCCAGTCGACCATCACGGAGAAAGATCTCCTCGACATGGCCAACGAGGGCCTGATCCCTCATGGAGCTGCGAGGCTTCCGGGGAAGGAGTGGCAGCCCCAGCCAGAAGAGGGTGAGTGCGTGCTCCTGGCTACCCATGTCGACCGTGGATTTTCTTTGCCGCCGAGTATTTTCTTTCGTGGTTTCTTGAACTTCTTTGGAGCGCAACTCCATCACTTTACCCCAAATTCTATCACCTATCTTGCCGTGTTCGTGTCCATGTGTGAGGGTTTTCTGGGCTGTCGACCGCACTGGGGCTTGTTCAAGCATATATTCACGTGTCGCTCTCAGACCGTGAAGAAGGCGAGCCCAGGCGACGAAAGGACCCGAGTTGTCCAAATGTGTGGGGGCCTGGGGATCCAGGTGAGGAATAAGAGCACCTTCCCAGCCATGACTTTTCCCGAGTCAGTCAGAGGCTGGCAATCGACCTGGTTCTACTGCCAGGATCAGTCGACGCCGGGGCAGTCGAGTGGACTCCCTCCGTTTACCATGGACCGAGTGAACAAGCCCTCCTCTCTGAAGTTGATTCCGGAGGAGAAAGCTGACGTGAAGATGTTGATGGAGCGCGTAGTACAGTTGGTTCGGGAGAGAGTGACGGGCATGGATCTCCTGGAGGTTTTCCTTAGGCGTCGTATCCAGCCCCTTCAGTTCCGGAGCCACTGCATGTGGTTGTACTGTGGGACTGAGGACGAGACTCGGGTCCATCTAGAAGCAGTCGACGATGTCACTCTAGAAAGGTGGATGGCCGCCGTTACCAGAAACAAGGATAACCCACGCGGAGCCAGAAGGATTCCTCCACTCGACCACCACAGTGATCCAAACAAGGTATGCCTGCTCTGCTCTCCACTGTGTTCTTGTCATATTCATTTCTGTTTATTCTGCCAATCGGTCGATTGATCTTTGTCTTGATGTCTATCAGGCCCTCACCGAGCTGTACTCGATGCCCAATGGAGCACAGGCTCCGACTGAGGAGGGTGAGGCGAGTGGGGGCGAGAGCCAGGAGGAGGAGTGGGACTCGGACGTTGCTGAGGATGATGATGATGATGACGACGATGACGGTGATGAAGATGATGCTGAAGACGAGGAAGAAGAGGAGGAGGAGGTCATACCACCGTGCTCAGAAAGGCGGTCGAAGCTTGTCCACGACCCTGCGACTGAACGTGGCAAGGGGGTTGCCACCGTTGCGCAGTCGACCAAGCGCCCTCGGACCACCTCTCCGACGCCGACTGAAAAGGCGTCGAAGCAGCCCAGGGCGGCTCCGTCAAAGCCGACCAAGCTCCTGCCGAAGATGAAGGTGTCCATCCCCACCATATCAGGGTAATCATGCTGCTTAAGTCTTCCTATTTTGTGTGAACTTTGTCTCTGGTTGGCGCTGGAGTTAGTCGACTGATTCGTTGGAGTTGCAGTGCTGCTACTTCTGAGACCTCAGCCCGGGCTGATGACCATGAGATGGAGGACGCAGCAACCTCAAAACCAGGTACTATACTCTTAACGCCGTTTTTAGTCGACTGACTCATGATCTCTAATCCTGATTCTTTTTTGTAGCTCCACCCAATGTTGTTATCACTCTCCCTGATGATGATGAAGATGAGGAACCGCTAAAGCACAGAAGGAGTAGGAAAGCGTCTGCCAGCAGGGTGCCCTAGGATGTGACAGTGCCTGAGACTCTGGTTGCGGAGGAGGAGAACACCACTCGACACACTGTGTCCTTCGCAGATCCACTGACGAGTGCTCAGCAGCCCTCCCTCTTCACGACGCACCATGTCCCAGAGGACCAAGCTGGCGCCACGAAGGAGGCGATACGCCAGGCAGGGATCATGATGGAGCAGTTAAGGACCATCCGGGATGCGAGCCAGGCAGCTTACGACGCTAGTTCCGCCCTTCAAAGCAATGTTCAGGTCAGTCGACCACCGCCTGTTCTGTTAAGATATGCTATCAAAAACTTTTCTTTCCAGAATTTATAGTAGTCACCCACTGGGTGTGTCGATTTAGACTCCGTGTTAGCGGGGGCACGCTGAGTGCACCCGCTGGGTGTAGTCCCCAAGGCTAAGGTCGACTGCTGGCAGTCGGCCTTAGGCTTTATAATTTCAGTCTTTGCGTCATTCGACTATGGCGACTGGATTTCGCAAACTGGTCGACTGGTCGACTCTGTCTTCAATAGGATTAGTGGGGGCACGCTGAGTGCACCCATTGGGTGTAGTCTCCAAGGTTAAGGTCGACTGCTGGCAATCGGCCTTAGGTTTTATAATTTCAGTCTTTCCGTCATTCGACTATGTCGAATGGATTTCGCAAACCGGTGGGGGCACGCTGAGTGCACCCACTGGGTGTAGTCCCCGAGACTGTGGTCGACTGCTTGCAGTCGATTACAGTCTTAAAGAATACATCTCTCTTTTTTTTTGAGGTCGACTGGTCGACTCTATCTTCGATAGGATTAGTGGGGGCACGCTGAGTGCACCCACTGGGTGTAGTCCCCGAGACTACGGTCGAATGCTTGTATTCGGCTGTAGTCTTAGAAACGTGTGATTTTTCCTTTTTCACTTGGAAGTGAATTATATTTGACATTTAGTCGATTGGTTCTTCGCAGAACTCCTATGATCTTGTGGCTCGCTACTCTGAGCTGGAAAACAAGCATGTTCAGCTCGAGCTGAATTTGAAGCTGGTTCAGGAGAAACTGACGAAGGCAAAGGAGGAGACCGAAGGTATGTTTGGTGAGACCTTGACGACTGCTTTTTCCCTTCGTTTGTTTCAAAATCTGATCTTGCTGTAACTTGCAGGTAAGGTAAGGGAGGCCCAACAGAAAAAAGACCTTGAACTAGCTGAGAAGATCAAGCTTGCTGACGAGAAGCTAGCTTCAGTCACCAAGCTTGAACAAGACAATACCAATCTGAAAGCTGCTCTTGGGATCGCCAACAAGGAAGTCAGTCGACTGAAAACTGATAAAACTGCCCTGACCGACCAAGTCAGTAAGTTGACTGGGAAGAAAAATGATCTGGAGGCCTTCCTGAGTGGTCTTGCCAAGAAGCTGTTTCTTATGCTTGAAGGTAAACCTCTATGCTCGGCAATCATTTCCAATTGTGGTTTTTCCATTCGACCATCGCCTTGACTTGGTGATCGTCCTTGCAGAATTTTGTCAAAACTTTGAAGAAGAAACTAGCCGGCTGGAACCAAACCTCGACCCCGTCAATTCTCCGGTGAATGACGAAGTTGCCATGAATGTTTTCCGACTGGAGTCCCGTGTTGCAGCTGCCGTGGACTATCTTGCAAGGCTGAAGGTCGCCACATCTCGCATCGACTCGACGCTCTGGCCCGGGGAGACACTTCAAAATGACCTTGAGTCGCTGATGGCTCGCTTGAACACGATCCCTGGTCGAGTGCAGGAGTGGAAGAAGTCCTCGGCTCGGTGCGGTGCAGATGTTGCTCTGTGTCTGGCCCGAGTCCACTGCAAAGATGCGCGAGAAGAGAAGCTGGCGGCCCTCCGGGTGGACAACACCAAGAAACACGACTTCAGGTCCTTTATGGAAACTTTCCTTGCGGCTGCCATTCGGATCGCAGATGGAATTGATCTTGATGAGTTCGTTGCACCTTCCAGCCCTCCACACGAGGGGTAAAAAACTTCTTCTAAGCTCGACGCTTTAAATTTGCCTCGGTATGCCGAGTGGAGTTGTAACCGATAAACCTTAACGGGCTTAGCACCCGAGCACTTTTGGTTCCTTTAGGTATCGATCCGAACTTGAATTTGTCGTTTGAATATGATTGCTTTTGGCTCGAAATGTCTTTTGCAGGTTCAAAGCAGGGCGCTTACTGCAATCGACTTATTCCTTAGTCCACTTAGGTGAGCGCTGGGCTGCAGCTAAGCCCCCGAGTGTGAGGTTTGCTCTTCACTCGGTAGGATTTTTATATCTTAGGCGAGCGCTGGGCTGCAGCTAAGCCCCCGAGTGGAAGTCTGGCTTACCACTCGGCAGGATTTTTATAACTTAGGCGAGTACTTGGACTGCAGCTAAGCCCCCGAGTGAGAGGTTTGCTCTTCACTCGGTAGGATTTTTGATAACTTAGGCGAGTACTTGGACTGCAGCTAAGCCTCCGAGTGAGAGGTTTGCTCTTCACTCGGTAGGATTTTTGATAACTTAGGCAAGTACTTGGACTGCAGCTAAGCCTCTGAGTGGAAGTCTGGCTTACCACTCGGTAGGATTTTTATAACTTAGGCGAGTACTTGGACTGCAGCTAAGCCCCCAAGTGGAAGTCTGGCTTACCAC
>NC_057813.1:175675456-175692370 GCF_018294505.1 Triticum aestivum
CCTCCCGAGTGGAAGTCTGGCTTACCACTCGGCAGGATTTTTATAACTTAGGCGAGTACTTGGACTGCAGCTAAGCCCCCGAGTGAGAGATTTGCTCTTCACTCAGTAGGATTTTTGATTACTTAGGTGAGTACTTGGACTGCAGCTAAGCCCCCGAGTGGAAGGTTTGCTCTCCACTCGGTAGGATTTTTGATTACTTAGGCGAGTACTTGGACTGCAGCTAAGCCCCCGAGTGGAAGTCTGGCTTACCACTCGGTAGGATTTTTATAACTTAGGCGAAACGGATTCGCAGCTAAGCCTCCGAGTGGGAGTCTGGCTCACCACTCGGTAGGATTTTTTACAAACTTAGGCGGAACGGATTCGCGGCTAAGTCACCCACTGAGGGGGAATTTTATTAGACAAAATAAAAAGTGACAAAAATTATGGAGGAACTATGACACTATTATTTTGAGGTCCATGAACTACATAAGTACTTTATTGCAACTCATCCGAGTGATAAAACTTAAGTGTAAAATGGGCGGAGTAGTTCCGCGTTCCAAGCTCGGGGCTCGTCGATATTATGCTCGACATTGTAAAGACGGTACGCCCCGTTGTGGAGAACCTTGGTGACGATGAAGGGACCTTCCCAAGAAGGAGCAAGCTTGTGTGGTTTGTGCTGATCCACTCGGAGAACCAAATCTCCTTCCTGGAAGGCTCGACCTCTCACATTTCTGGCGTGGAAACGACGCAAATCTTGTTGGTAGATGGTCGACCGGATCAGAGCCATCTCCCTTTCTTCCTCTAAAAGGTCGACTGCGTCCTGCCGCGCTTGTTCAGCTTCTGCTTCGTTGTAGATTTCAACTCGAGGAGCATTGTGGAGAAGATCACTCGGCAAGACTGCTTCAGCTCCGTAGACCAAGAAGAATGGAGTTCTTCCAGTCGACCGATTAGGTGTGGTCCGCAGTCCCCAAAGCACTGAGGGAAGTTCGTCGACCCAAGCTCTAGCTGCATGCTTGAGATCACACATCAGTCGGGGTTTCAATCCCTTGAGAATCAGGCCATTGGCTCGCTCTGCTTGTCCATTCGACTGCGGATGGGCGACTGAAGCGTAGTCGACCCGTGTGCCTTGAGAGTTACAGAAATCTCTGAATTCCTCCGAGTCAAAGTTCGACCCATTATCTGTAATGATGCTGTGCGGGACTCCATATCTGAATATTAGTTCCCTGATGAAGCTAACAGCAGTACCAGCGTCAAGGTTCTTGATTGGTTTAGCCTCAATCCACTTGGTGAACTTGTCGACTGCCACCAGTACATGCGTGAAGCCACTTCGCCCTGTTCTCAAAGGACTGACCATGTCCAACCCCCATACTGCGAAAGGCCAGACGAGTGGAATGGTCTTCAGGGCTGATGCAGGCTTGTGCGACATATTAGAGTAAAACTGACATCCCTCGCACTTATCCACTATCTCCTTTGCCATCTCATTCGCCTTTGGCCAGTAAAATCCGGCTCGGTATGCTTTGGCCACGATGGTCCGAGAGGACGCGTGATGACCACAGGTCCCCGAGTGAATATCATTAAGGATGATTCGACCTTCTTCCGGCGTTATGCACTTCTGACCGACTCCAGTCGCGCTTTCTTTGTATAACTGTCCTTTGATTACGGTAAAGGCCTTAGATCGACGGACGATCTGTCGAGCCTCTTCCTCATCCTCCGGGAGCTCTTTTCTCAGGATATACGCGATATATGGAACTGTCCAATCGGGAATGACCACCAAGATCTCCATGACCAAGTCGACCACTGCTGGGACTTCAACCTCAGTCGGATCTGTGGCACTCTTGGGCTGTGGAGGTTCTTCGGTGAAAGGATCTTCTTTGACTGACGGAGTGTGTATATGCTCCAAGAACACACCACTCAGAATGGCTTCTCTCTTGGAACCTATCTTTGCTAGATCATTAGCTGCTTGATTTTTCAGTCGGGGTATATGATGGAGCTCCAACCCCTTGAACTTCTTTTCTAGCTTCCTCACTGCACTGCAGTATCTAGTCATGGCTGGGCTTCTCACGTCCCACTCCTTCATCACTTGGTTGACCACTAAATCCGAGTCGCCATAGACCATCAGGCGACGGACGCCGAGTGAAATGGCCATGCGCAACCCATATAAGAGGGGCTCATATTCTGCCTCATTGTTGGAGGAATCAAAGTGAATCTGGAGCACATATCTGAGCTTATCTCCTCTGGGGGAAACCAGGACAACCCCAGCACCGGAACCATTCAACATCTTAGAGCCATCAAAGAACATGGTCCAATGCTCCGAGTGAACTTCAGTCGGCTGCTGCTGTTCAATCCACTCGGCGAGGAAATCTGCTATTGCCTGGGACTTAATGGCTTTCTTTGCCTCAAACTTGATATCAAGGGGAAGAAGTTCAATCGCCCATTTGGCCACTCGACCAGTTGCATCTCTGTTGTGCAAAATCTCTGATAGTGGAGCGTCGCTGACGACTGTGATGGAATGATCAGAGAAATAATGAGCAACCTTCTTTGTGGTCATGTATATTCCATACACAAGCTTCTGATAATGAGGATATCTCTGCTTGGATGGAATCAAGACTTCAGACAAATAATACACTGGGCGCTGAACTTTGAGAGCTTTTCCTTCTTCTTCCCGCTCGACCATAAGCACAGTACTGACGACTTGTCCTATGGCTGCGATATAGAGCAACAGAGGCTCTTTGCTGATTGGAGCAGCAAGCACCGGCTGGGTGGAGAGCAGAGCTTTTAGCTCGGCAAACGTTGCATCAGCTTCTGGAGTCCACTCGAACTTGTCTGCCTTCTTCATCAGTCGGTAAAGAGGCAATGCCTTTTCACCGAGTCGTGAGATGAATCGACTTAATGCGGCCAAGCATCCAGTAAGCTTCTGGACATCGTGCACTCGCACAGGGCGTTTCATTTGGAGAATAGTGCCGATCTTCTCTGGATTAGTGTCGATTCCTCGTTCGGAAACGAGAAAACCGAGTAACTTGCCACCAGGAACTCCAAATGTGCACTTTGATGGATTGAGCTTGATATCATACCTTCTGAGGTTGGCAAATGTTTCGGCGAGGTCAGCGAGCAGGTCGGAACCTTTTCGTGACTTGACAACGATATCATCCATATACGCTTCCACATTCCGACTGATTTGAGTGAGTAGACACTTCTGAATCATTCGCATAAATGTGGCTCCGGCATTCTTGAGGCCGAATGGCATGGTGATATAGCAGAAGCACCCGAATGGAGTGATGAAAGCTGTTTTTACCTCGTCGGGTCTGTACAGACGGATCTGCTGGTACCTGGAGTAGGCGTCTAGAAAAGACAGTCTCTCGCATCCCGCGGTCGAGTCAACAATTTGATCTATGCGAGGGAGAGGAAAATGATCTTTCGGGCAGGCTCGGTTGATGTGCTTGAAATCAATGCACATTCAGAGTGATTTGTCTTTCTTAGGAACCATGACGACATTAGCGAGCCACTCGGAGTGGTATATCTCTCGGATAAATCCAGCCGCCAACAGTCGAGCCACTTCCTCACCAATGGCTTTTCTCTTCTGGACGGCGGACCGCCGAAGATGCTCTTTAACTGGTTTTGCAGATGAATCGACTCTTAGGCGATGCTCAGCCAGTCCCCTGGGAACACCTGGCATGTCAGCGGGCTTCCATGCAAAAATGTCCCAGTTCTCACGGAGGAACTAGATGAGCGCTTCTTCCTATTTTGGGTCGAGTGTTGTGGAGATGTGGGTCGGAGCTGCATCGGGGTCGGTCGGGTGAATGTGAACAGGCTTCGTCTCACCGGACGACTGAAATGCAGACTCTGTGGCGGGTTTCTTGGATCGCAGCAAGTCACTCGGATCTGCGTTTTGCTTGTATTCTTCGAACTCGACCGCTGTCACCTGGGAATCAGCAATCTTTGAGCCTTTCTGGAAGCACTCTTCTGCCTTTTTCCGATCACCGGTGATAGTGATCACTCCTTTGGGGCCGGGCATCTTCAATTTGAGGTACACGTAACATGGTCGAGCCATGAACCGTGCATAAGCTGGTCTCCCCAAAATGGCATGATATGCACTCTGAAAATCCACGACCTCGAACGTCAACTTCTCTTTGCGAAAATGTTTCGAATCGCCAAACACCACGTCCAGAGCTATTTGGCCGAGTGACTCGGCTTTCTTTCCTGGTATAACTCCATGAAAGCTCATGTTACTGGTGCTCAGTCGGGACATCGGAATGCCCATTCCTTTTAGTGTGTCTGCATACAGTAAATTCAACCCACTACCACCGTCCATTAGCACTTTTGTCAGTCGAGTGCCTTCAACAACTGGATCGACCACCAAAGCTTGCCTCCCAGGGGTGGAAATATGAGTCGGGTGATCAGATTGGTCGAAGGTGATGGGTGTTTGGGACCATTTCAGATAGTTTGCTTTTGCTGGGGCAACCATGTTCACCTCACGGTTAATAACTTTCAGTCGACTCTTGCTCTCCACATCTGCAAAGATCATTAGAGTAGAGTTGATATGGGGATATCCTTCCTCACTGTCCTCCTTGTCTTCGACCTTGTCCGACTCCTTCTCCTTGTTATTAGACTGTTTTCCCTGAAACTGCTGGATCAGGAGTCGACATTGGCGAGTGGTGTGCTTCGGGTAGATGATATTCCCCTCTTCGTCTTTCTTTGTGTGGATGTGACACGGCATATCCATCACGTCGTTCCCTTCTTTATCCTTTACCTTCTTAGGGTTCCAGGATCCTTTTGGTTTCCCTTTAAACTTTCCCTGAGTCACGGCCAGAGCCTCTCCAGGAGCTGCCGGTTCAGCCTTCCGCTTCTATTTCCGACTGGTGTTTCCCTTTTCCGACTGACTCGGCTTGTGCTTGCCGCTTCGGAGTCGGTCTTCTTCTTCGCCGTTGGTGTACTTGGTAGCAATCTCCATCATCCGACTCAAGGTCATGTCACCGGTTCGACCAAACTTCAAACTCAATTCTCTGTTCTTGACGCCATCTTTAAAGGCGCAGACTGCCTGATGATCAGACACATTCTCCACAGTATGGTGCAAAGTGATCCATCTCTGAATATACTCTCTGAGAGTCTCATTGGTCTTCTGCACGCAGACTTGCAACTCCATTAGTCCAGCCGGTCGCTTGCAAGTTCCTTCAAACGTTCTGATGAACACTCGGGACAGATCTTCCCAAGTGTAAATGCTGCTAGGAGGTAATTGAGTCAACCATGCCCTGGCAGAACCTTCCAGCATGAGGGGCAAATGCTTCATGGCCACCTCGTCGTTCCCACCACCAATCTGAACTGCCACTCGGTAGTCCTCAAGCCAAGTTTCAGGCTTAGACTCACCAGTGAACTTGCTGACTCCTGTCGCCAACCTAAAATGGGGAGGGATAACTGCGGCTCTGATAGATCTACTGAAACATTCAGGACCAGAAACATGCACTCGACTGCTTGTCGGGCGCATCTCTGTCGAGTCCACCTCGATGGGCTCTGTTCCGGTCGACCAGACCTTGCACGATAATGGACCGCGCATCGAAGCCTGGTTCTCTGGGGTCGACTGGAACTCTTCGCCCCGCACTGAGCTGACGTCTGTCATCTTGCTGCCGAGGAGCGTAAGACCCACCCCTCGGAGGGGAATTGGGCACTCGATGCCTATCATCTCGGTCGAGTCGGTCACCATATTGGTCTCACCGATTCTCGCGCCCTTCACGCCGCGGAGGCGATCTGGGGCTGTGAGCCGACTGAACCGTATTTGCAGCGACGGATCGACTGTGAATTCTGTTGCGCGACTGCGACACGGCCGAATTCTGATCTCCTGCTGCCCGGAGCAGATCCCTGATCTGCATCAAGCCTCTGCCAGCTTCCGACTGAGAGGGTTGGATGGACTCTGCTATACGGGTCGCAGCTGCTAAATTCTGGATTGGGGTTCGATATACCTGAGTCGGCGGGAAGAGTTGACGTCGACTGGTGTCGGGAATTCGTTGCCGCGCGCGCTCGTCGAGTGCTCGCTGAAGATTCTCCAGTCGAGTGCATTCGGCCAAATTGGCCAAACATGCCTCCTCCAAGGCGCGAGCCTCGGGGGTTTCTCCTGCGATGGGAGTACTCAGGACATCCACGTTCCTGCGGCGAAGTTCTTCTCTTTGCAGAGAGTCGAGTGGCTCGGGCTGGTACTCTTCGTGGTCTCGTGCGGGGTCGCCTCCGTCGCCTGCTCCACCATCACGGGCGAAGCCAGGGGGACTGCAGGGCCCGTCGACCATCAGAATTTCCGCCGCTGGATCACTGCTATCGCACTCGGATGCGGTCTCTACGGAGCCAGTCGACAGATCGAACAGGCCGTAGAGAGATTCGTCGGGCTCGATTGCCGCAACTTGGGTGGTGGCCGTCTGGCGAGCCACCGCGTGCCTCACCCACCGCTGAATCCTCGACCGGCCCGAGCGCTTGCGCTGACGGGAGACTGGGAGGGTGGTCGATGGGGATGTCGACCGATACGGGGTCGACGGTTGCCGCAGCAGAACGCCGCGGACACATGCGTGAAAATGTGTCGCACCGCGGACGGGGAGCGCATCAACGTCGAGTGGAGCCTCCTGGAGCCAGGCGGAGTCGTCGGCGATGAAGGTGAGAGCGCCAAGACGGATCTCTCGACCCTCGACCAAAACTCCAGCAGCCACCATGATGAAAGTACTCGGAAGAATCGCAACTTCTCCACAAAATCGCTAAAACACCGGCCCCACGGTGGGCGCCAACTGTCGTGGTTCTAAGCCTGACAGTAGAGTGGGGGGTAGGTATGGAGAGGCAAGGTCCTAGCTATGGAGAGGTTGTAAACGCAAGAGATGTACGAGTTCAGGCCCTTCTCGGAGGAAGTAAAAGCCCTACGTCTCGGAGCCCGGAGGCAGTCGAGTGGATTATGCGTATATGAGTTACAGGGTGCCGAACCCCTCTACCTGTGGAGGGGGGTGGCTTATATAGAGTGCGCCAGGACCCCAGCCAGCCCACGTAGGAGAGGGTTTAAGGTGAGTTAAGTCTGGGGCGTTACTGGTAACGCCCCACATAAAGTGTCTTTACTATCATAAAGTCTACTTAATTATAGGCCGTTGCAGTGCAGAGTGCCTCTTGACCTTCTGGTTGTCGAGTGAGTCTTCGTGGTCGAGTCCTTCAAGGCAGTCGAGTGAGTCTCTCGTTGGTCGACTGGAAGGTGACCTCTTCTAAGGGTGTCCTTGGGCAGGGAACTTAGATCAGGTCTGTGGCCCTACCCTAGGTACATGACCCCATCACCTTCTTCCTCCTTGGCTTATCCATCTCCGTGAACTCGAGCTCCAGCACCCAAGTCCGCACATCTCACCTCAACCTTCTCCAACTATGTCCGGAGCGGGAGGCAAGTGGATGGCCTCCTCCGTTATGGAGGGGCACATCCAGAAGCTGCGCAGCGCCGGATACCTGTCCAGCGACATCGCGCACCGGCTCCCCGACGAGGGAGAGCTCATCCCCACCCCCAGGCCCAATGAGAGGGTACTATTTCTTTCTCATTTCCTCCGCGGACTAGGCTACCCACTCCATCCCTTTGTCCGGGGGCTCATGTTCTACTACGGCCTGGATTTCCATGATCTGGCCCCGAATGTCATCCTCAACATCTCGGCGTTTATCGTCGTGCGTGAGGCCTTCCTCTGCATCCAGCCCCACTTCGGCTTGTGGCTCAAGACCTTCAGTATCAAGCCAAAGGTTGTGATGGGCATCCAAGCGGAGTGCGGAGGTGCCATGGTGGGCAAGATGCCCAATGTTACTTGGCTTGAGGGCACTTTCGTGGAAACCATTAAGGGGTGGCAATCGGGGTGGTTCTACATCACCGAGCCGCGTGACCCTGAATGGGCAGCGGCCCCCAAATTCAGATCTGGCATCCCCATACGGCTCACCTCCTGGAAAGAGAGTGGCCGGACATGGGGTGATTCGGAGGAGCTAACCGGACTCCAAGCCTGCATCCAAAAGCTGGTGGACAAGAAGCTCAAGCTTGTCAACGTAGTCCAGGTCATGCTCATCCGCCGGATTCTCCCGTGCCAACGACGGGGCTTCAATATGTGGGAGTTCGATTTGGCGCAACACCAGACTTTGAGCGGGCTCTTCGACACTACGTACGAAGATGCCTGGAGGGTGCTGTTTAAGGGCACCGAGGCCCCCGCATCCGCTACCGAAGATCGCGGATTCAGCTCGCAGCGTCCGGCTAGCGAGGTAAGCGATTTTTCCCTTTACGGGACACTTGTTTTCCATAGTTTGACTCTATGCGGGATCTAAACTCCCTCTCCTTTGACAGGACTAGCTGAAGAAGGCTGAACAGACTATCTGTCCGGCCCCATTGCCAGAGGACCCAGCGGACGCCCGCTTAACGGGGCTGCTGGCTCCGGCACCCCACGTGGTGCCAGAGAAGAAGGCCAAGAAGAAGGCCACGGGCACACGGAAGAGTTCCCGTTTTCAGGTGTCATCGGACGATGACTCCGAGGCAGACTCCTCCCACAAAGGCGAGGAGGATAAGAAGAAGAAGGCCTCTCCCCCAGCGGGGGGAGGGAAGAAAAGGAAGGCTTCCCCAACGAGGGAGGCCGAAGGGTCCAAGAAGGGAAGGACTCTTCCCCCGGACTGCTCTGCCAACGCCGGAGATGACGACAAGGATTGGCCTCCAAGGGCCAAGCCCCTGGCGAGATCGTAAGTATCCGGACTCCCGAATAACTTCATGGTTTTTCTTTTCGCCACATAGTGTCTTTCTAATGCCGCATACAACCCTGCAGTCCGCCCAAGGATGATCTTCCCGCTTCGTCGAGTGGGTCCTTGGGTGCGTCGGATATGGATTCTCTTCTGACCGCCTCCACCCCCGTGATGCGGACGATGCTGAGGTGGGATCCCGGGAAGGGACCCGCCAGGAGGAGGAGGCCCCGGAGGTGTCACAGGGCAACCTCCCGGACTTTGCACCGGACTCGGCCCCGGAACCCATAGTGGCTCCGGAGTCGGGCGGGCGGCCCCTTCGTAAGAAGGGCAAGACCGTGATGCCGGCAGCCTCCGTCCAACCGGAGGCGCCGGATAGCTTGCTGGAGGCGCTCAATGGCGCCTCCATCGAAGAGGAACACCGCACTGTTATGAGTGCGGTGATTCAGAAGGTTCAGCTCGCCAAGAGCGGGCTGACCGAAGCCTGCAGCAGCCTTCTAACAGGGTTTGAGGTAAGAATTTTGATGTATGTAAAATAGTACCACATTGACAGTAGCCCCTGATGCTTGGTTCGGTATTCGGAAAGAAAAGCCGGACTGAGGATCTTAAAAGATATACGCAGGAGTCATATAAAAAATATGTCAATATGGGATTGCAGGCTGTGCTGCTGACCTCTGCCGCACTGACTGTGGAGGTCAATACTTTGAAGCAAAGCCTCGAGCGGTCCGAGAGCGAGCTCGACCGTGCCAAGAAGCATCTCGAGGACAAGGAAGGTGAGTAACACCTTATTAAAATTGTACCTTACAGAAAAGGATTTGGTTGCAAGAAGAATGACAAGGATAACATGGGTATTGCAGGGGCCACAAACAAGGTGGCGACCCTGAAGGAGGCGGTGTCCGTGGCTGAACATAATGCGGCCGCGGAGCGCACCGAGCGAGAGAGGCAGGAGGCGCGGGTGGCGGAGGTACAACAAGAGCTCCAGGCCCTCGTGGAAAAACATGAGAGTTTGGAGCGTGACTCGAAGACTCGAGAGTCCGAGCTTGCAACGGCTCTTGAGAGTGCCAAAGCCGCTAAGGCCGAAGCCTATAAGGCCCTCCAGGAAGTCGAGGCGTTGAAGAAAATAGCGGCGGGTAAGGCATTTTTCATGCAAAGTAAGCATGTGAGTGTGAATTACCTATTACTTACCCGAATTCGGAGCTCTCCAGGAGCGTTCGCAGATCTGCCCCGCAGTGTGTCCGAAGCTGCCGCTTTCTATAGGGTCGAGGAGGGGAGATCGATAGAGAAGGTCTTCTGGTCTCAGTATGCTGAGGCCGGACATCTAGTGCCCCTTAGCGACCAGCTGAAGCAGCTGGTCGAGCTCCACAAGGTTGCCGAACAGGCCATGAAGGGCCTCATAGTTCGGCTGTGGCCTAATGAGGCCATGCGTGGGAGCTACTTCGGCCTGGTGCGGCGGCTGGTGGATGCGTGTCCATGGGTTGAAGTCATCAAGCACTCCGCCTGCATTGAAGGTGCCCGTCGAGCCCTTGCCCGCGCAAAGGTGCACTGGGGCAAGTTGGATGCTCAGAAGCTTGTGACGGACGCGCCACCGCTGGGCAAGGAGTATCGCACGCCCGAGATGTATTATAAGAGTGTCCTGAAGGTTGCCCGCACTATTGCGGGTGAGTGCTCCAAAGATGTAATATTTGAGTAGACTCGCATTTTGTTATCTTGTGCGCTGAAAACTTTGTTCATATGCGCTAAGCAACGCTTGTTAATTTAAAATATTACCTTATGTGCGGCTGTTTATCAAATCTGAGAGATGGCAAGTCGTCGGCTTCAGCCCCCATGCCACGAGTGCTGGGGTGTTCGAGATAAATTTGAGCACTCTTGTTCCCATTTTTGGGTCCATCTAGGGAGGCGCTCAACACAACGAACAAGGCAACCGGACTTATAATGCTTGAACACTCTCACTTAGCCATAGAATTCTATAATTTTAAATTTCGGCGAAGCCCCTAGTGTTCGGAAGGCCGAATTTGGGGCGCTATCCACGCCTGGGCCGGACAAAGCCGGCTCCTCACTCTAAGCGGCATAAGTCTTTAGGGACTCACAAAAAACCTCTCGAACAGCGACCGGCTCTCGCCTCATCATGAAGGTCAGTTTTAGCTTTCTCCACTAAGGCGCTCACCCAGCTCAACTGGGGCGCAATCAGAGTGGTTCTCCCAGTGCTACCTTAGCCGACACAACGGAACATAAGGTACCAAAACATGGGAGCCGGGCAAACCCAACTATTGACCCAAGACATGATTCGGAGCCGATGCATATAATGCTATAAGTTCGGGGTGCCGCACTTGTGAAAGTGTTTGGACTTATCACACCATGATGCGGGAAACATAAGCCCCTGGTGTACTTAGCCGTACCAAAGTGTACGGATGCAACATGTCATAAATGAACATATGTATAAGAAAGAAATGCAATTGTAAGCAAAAAGGTGCTGCATTGCTTATTCAAGAAATACTGCTGTGAATGCAGAACGATACAAATGGTGCGATAAGCAAGGGATGGTACTATTAAACATGTCCCCCTCCAGGGGTAGGCTGCGGAATGGTGTATAAAACAGATTTAATGCTCGTAATGGAGACCACCTGGATATTCGTTGTAGCCTTTCTCCTGCCCTGGTTGTTGCATCGTGAGTTCGGCAGGTCTGCTGCCGGACAGGGCCTCTGACGAACGGAGTCCTGTGGGTAAAAAAACGGAAAAGAAAAAAAGAAAAAAAAGAATGACACACTTGAGAGCCCCTGGTGTGGTTAAGCCACATTCTGGGCCTATTGTGGTCGTGCCCCTCCCCCCATGCCCATGGTATCTCCAGAGTGTAATGGTGTACGCGAAGGACCTGTCTTAACATTTTGCAGGGGCTGGGGTTGGGGCCGCACTGCTATGCGTGCTCGGAACGTGCCAGGTGGTCTTGTTGTAGGTTACTCCGGGCGCGTTTAGCCGTGTCCGGTCGCTTAATGGCCGGACTCGAGAATTGCCTTAGGAGGCTGCACTGTACTTCTACCACGAGAGCCGCTGTATGTTCCTCCGTTCGGAGTGAGCGCTCAGTGTTTCCGTTGACCATGATGACTCCTCGAGGGCCTGGCATCTTGAGCTTGAGGTATGCGTAGTGCGGCACCGCGTTGAACTTTGCAAACACGGTACGTCCGAGTAGAGCATGATAGCCGCTGCAGAACGGAACTATGTCGAAGATTAACTCCTCGCTTCGGAAGTTATCCGGAGATCCGAAGACCACTTCCAGTGTAACTGAGCCTGTACAATTGGCTTCTACACCTGGTATGACGCCTTTAAAGGTCGTCTTGGTAGGTTTAATCCTTGAGGGGTCTATGCCCATTTTGTGCACTGTATCCTGATAAAGCAGGTTCAGGCTGCTGCCGCCGTCCATCAGGACTTGGTGAGGTGAAATCCATCGATGATTGGGTCTAAAACCAATGCGGCGATCCGCCGTGGCGGATGCTGGTGGGGTGGTCCCTTCGGTCAAAAGTGATCGGGCAGGAGGACCATGGATTAAACTTCGGGGCAACTGGCTCCATCGCGTATACATCTCTGAGTGCATGCTTCCGCTCCCTTTTGGGTATGTGTGTTGCGTATATCATGTTCACCGTCCGCACTTGTGGGGGGAAACCCTTCTATCCTCTATTGTTCGGCGGTCGGGTCTCTTCCTCGTCATCGCTATGCAGCCCCTTGTCGTTGTTTTCGGCAATTAACTTGCCTGCCTGCTTGAATACCCAACAGTCCCTGTTGGTGTGGTTGGCTGGCTTTTCGGGGGTGCCGTGTATCTGGCATGAGCGGTCGAGTATTCGGTCCAAATTGGACGGACCTGGAGTAGTTCTTTTGAATGGCTTTTTCCGCTGACCGGGTTTAGAGCCTCTGAATCCGGCATTGACTGTCGTATCCTCACTATTATCATCGTTAATCCGGCGTTTGTTTTTGTTGCAACCCGACCTGCCATTGCGGTCCTTGATATCCAGACTGCCATAATTTTTGCTGAGGTTGTTGCTGCGTGCTAGCCAGCTGTCCTCACCCGCGCAGAAGCGGGTCATGAGTGATGTGAGGGCTGCCATGGATTTCGGCTTTTCCTGTCCCAGGTGCCGGGCAAGCCACTCGTCGCGGATGTTATGTTTGAAGGCCGCGAGGGCTTCCGCATCAGGACAGTCGACGATTTGGTTTTTCTTGGTTAAGAACCGTGTCCAGAATTGTCTGGCCGATTCGTCTGGCTGCTGAATTATGTGGCTTAGGTCTTCAGCATCTGGTGGTCGCACATACGTGCCTTGGAAGTTATCGAGGAATGCGGCTTCCAGGTCTTCCCAACTCCCAATTGACTCTGCTGGCAAGCTGTTAAGCCAATGCCGGGCTGGTCCTTTAAGCTTGAGTGGGAGATATTTGATGGCGCGAAGATCATCACTGCGGGCCATGTGGATGTGAAGGAGATAGTCTTCGATCCAAACCGCGGGGTCTGTTGTGCCATCGTAAGATTCAATATTCACGGGTTTAAACCCTTCGGGGATTTGATGATCCATTACTTCATCTGTGAAGCATAGTGGGTGTGCGGCGCCTCTGTACTGGGCGATATCACGACGGAGTTCAAAAGAGCTTTGTTTATTTTGTTCGGCCCGGACGGACTTACTGTGTCCGGCGCGACGGTTGTCGTCACGTATCATGGGGCGCCCACGCGATCCATAGATCGATCTTGATTGTCTTGCCTTATCCTCCAATATATCTCACAAGTCCAGAGCATTCCCCTGTGGCCTTGTGCTTTTCGAGCGATGCCGGGGTACGGTTCTAGTGGAGGGCCTAGAGGCCTCTTTGTCGCGGCCACGGGGTGGTCGGTCAGCCGTATTGTCTGCTGGTGATGCAGGTTCATATGCCTCCTCCTCTAATCGGGGGAGCAGCTTGCGTTTAGGGTAGCTTTTGGAGGGGCGTTCGAGCTCATGCTCTTCGGCCACAAGGACTGTTGGAAATATGCCCTAGAGGCAATAATAAAAGCATTATTATTATATTTCCTTGTTCATGATAATTGTCTTTATTCATGCTATAATTGTGTTATCCGGAAATCGTAATACATGTGTGAATAACAGGCACCAACATGTCCCTAGTGAGCCTCTAGTTGACTAGCTCGTTGATCAACAGATAGTCATGGTTTCCTGACTATGGACACTGGATGTCATTGATAACGAGATCACATCATTAGGAGAATGATGTGATGGACAAAGACCCAATCCTAAACATAGCACAAGATCGTATAGTTCATTTGCTAAGGTTTTCCAATGTCAAAGTATCTTTTCCTTAGACCATGAGATCGTGTAACTCCCGGATACCGTAGGAGTGCTTTGGGTATGCCAAACTCACAACGTAACTGGGTGACTATAAAGGTAGACTACGGGTATCTCCGAAAGTGTCTGCTGGGTGACATGGATCAAGACTGGGATTTGTCACTCCGTATGACGGAGAGGTATCACTGGGCCCACTCGGTAATGCATCATCATAATGAGCTCAGAGTGACCAAGTGTCTGGTCACGGGATCATGCATTACGGTACGAGTAAAGTGACTTGCCGGTAACGAGATTGAACGAGGTATTGGGATACCGACGATCGAATCTCGGGCAAGTAACATATCGATAGACAAAGGGAATAGCGTACGGGGTTGATTGAATCCTCGACATCGTGGTTCATCCGATGAGATCATCGTGGAGCATGTGGGAGCCAACATGGGTATCCAGATCCCGCTGTTGGTTATTGACCGGAGAGTCGTCTCGGTCATGTCTGCTTGTCTCCCGAACCCGTAGGGTCTACACACTTAAGGTTCGGTTACGCTAGGGTTGTAGGGATATGTATATGCAGTAACCCGAATGTTGTTCGGAGTCCCGGATGAGATCCCGGACGTCACGAGGAGTTCCGGAATGGTCCGGAGGTAAAGATTTATATATGGGAAGTCCTGTTTCGGGCATCGGGACAAGTTTCGGGGTTATCGGTATTGTACCGGGACCACCGGAAGGGTCCCGGGGGTCCACCGGGTGGGTCCACCTGTCCCGGGGGGCCACATGGGCTGTAAGGGGGTGCGCCTTGGCCTAATGGGCCAAGGGCACCAGCCCCACATAGGCCCATGCGCCTAGGGTTTGAAGAGGGAAGAGTCCTAGGAGGGGAAGGCACCTCCTAGGTGCCTTGGGGGGGAGGGAAACCTCCCCTTGGCCGCCTAAGCTGCTGCTGCTTTTTATTGAGGCTGTTTGCCGTGGCCATAAGCCTGCGTTTAAAATGTTCTTGTTCGACGGGATCCTCAGGCACGATGAATTCATCGTCGTCGAGGCTTGCCTCGTCTCTGGAGGGAGGCATGTAATCCTCTACTTCTTCATCCGCTGCTCTCTCATGAGGGCTGGCGTCTCCGTCCTCCTGTGCTGAATCTTGCTGGAGGGGGTTGTCTTCGGCACTGTCTGGGGTGTTATTATCTTCGGTGCCGGAATCTCCATTCTTGCTGTGGCGGGATTTAGAGCGGCGCTGCTGACGCCGGCGCTTGGGCTGTTCCTTGGAGGGGTCATCCTCCGCTGTTCCTTCGCCATTCTCATCCTTTGGGATATCCACCATGTATATGTCATATGATGAGGTGGCTTTCCAGTGCCCAGTAGGCGCTGGTTCTTGGTTGTCTCCGGCATCATCGTCCATACCGTCGATGTCTTCGGAATCAAAGTCTAGCATGTCGGTTACACAGTGGCTACTAAGTGGGTGGTGGGTGGGCTTTGAATTTCTTCGTCGTCCGCATCCCAACCATCCTGACCGCAGTCCGGCCAGGGCTCTCCTGATAACGAGAGATACTTTAGCGAACTCAAGATGTCGCCGAAAGGTGAGTGTTGAAAGATGTCCGCAGCGGTGAACTCCATGATCGGTGCCCAATCGGATTCGATTGGAGGGGGCGCGGGAGGTTCGGAGTCCGGCGAGGAGTCCGACACCTCGGAGTCACGGGCTTCATGAGGGACAAGGTCAGTGTTCGGCTCTATCGCCGTAGAGGTTGCAGCCCCCGAGGCGGTGTCTAGCCACCCGTCCTCGATCTGCGCAGCTGGCTCCGAATTGAAGATCGGAGCGGACTCGTGTGCGTTCTCCAGGGTACTGTCCGGCCGCAGAGCTAAATCATGCCCGTCGTGACTGTGCGACGCGCTCGGCTATGGCTCGAATCCATTGAAGATCAAGTCCCCGCGGATGTCAGTCGTGAAGTTCAAACTTCCAAATCTGACCTGATGGCCAGGGGCGTAGCCTTCGATCTGCTCCAGATGACCAAGCGAATTGGCCCGCAGTGCAAAGCCGCCGAATACGAAGATCTGTCCGGGGAGGAAGGTCTCACCCTGGACTGTGTTGTTGTTGATGATTGAAGAAGCCATCGAGCCTATCGGTGACGACACAGAGGAACTCTCAATGAAAGCACCAATGTCGGTGTCAAAACCGGCGGATCTTGGGTAGGGGGTCCCGAACTATGCATCTAGGCGGATGGTAACAGGAGACAAGGGACACGATGTTTTACCCAGGTTCGGGCTCTCTTGATGGAGGTAAAACCCTACGTCCTGCTTGATTGATATTGATGATGTGGGTATTACAAGAGTAGATCTACCACGAGATCAAGGAGGCTAAACCCTAGAAGCTAGCCTATGGTATGATTGTTTTTCGTCCTACAGACTAAAGCCATCCGGTTTATATAGACACCGGAGAGGGCTAGGGTTACACAGAGTCGGTTACAATGGTAGGAGATCTACATATCCGTATTGCCAAGCTTGCCTTCCACGCCAAGGAAAGTCCCATCCGGACACGGGACGGAGTCTTCAATCTTGTATCTTCATAGTCTTGGAGTCCGGCCGATGATGATAGTTCGGCTATCCGGACACCCCCTAGTCCAGGACTCCCTCAACCCCCCTCCCCTTCCCTAGCGAGGCCGAGACAGGAATGAGCCGGAGCAGGCGACGACGCGGTGTGCCGTGTCGTCGCATGCGGAGGCGAGTCCGTCACATCGGTGACCCCACTATCTATCTTAGGGGTGTGGCTCTAGGGTGCATGCGGTGGGGGTGGAAACAGAATAACCGCATTGCGTCCTGCCAAAACCTAGCACGCAGCAATGCGGTAGCGTGAGGCCGAGCAGGGGGGAGGGGCGGTCGGGAACCCCCCTCCCCTCCCCCTGCGAGGCCGAGACAGGAACGAGCCGGAGCAGGCGACGACGCGGCGTGCCAC
>NC_057813.1:175692655-175823728 GCF_018294505.1 Triticum aestivum
GTCCTGTCAAAACCTAGCGGGCAGCAATGCGGTAGTGCGAGTTCGAGCAGGAGGGGAGGAGGGGTCGGGACCCCCCCTCCCCTTGCGAGGTCGAGATAGGAACGAGCCGGAGAAGGTGACAACACGGTGTGCCGCGTCGTCGCATGCGGAGGCGAGTCCGTCACATTCGTGACCCCACTATCTATCTTAGGGGTGTGGCTCTGGGGTACGTGCGGTGGGGGTGGAAACAGAATAACTGCATTGCGTCCTGTCAAAACCTAGTGCGCAACAATGGAGAGCGCGAGGCGGAGCCGCGTGTGTACTTTGTGTGTATTTGAATTTTTAACTTCTATATTGTTTTTAAGTTGTGTATTTTAGTTAGATATGGACTTCATTTTCCTGGATGGTAATTTATTCCCATATCATAGTCCTGGACTAGCTCGAGCCATCTTCACTATCGAAGGTTTAAGTCTGGCTGAGTAAATATATATTTGAGACTCTTGTGGTCGGTAAATATCTGACATCTTTTTCCAATGAGGTAATGTCTCCAAATTTTTAGAGCGTGCACAACAGTGGCCAACTCCAAATCATGCGTACAATAATTCCCTTCATGGGGTTGCAGCTGGCGAGATGCGTAGGCTACCACCTTGCCATCTTGCATGAGTACGCATCCAATACCTTTTTTGGATGCGTCACAATACACATCAAAACTGTGGTAAATGTCTGGGAGAGTTAATACCTGTGCTGATGTTAATCTTGTTTTTAGCTCGATAATGCTCTTCTCACAGTCCTCGGTCCATTCAAACTTCTTATCTTTCTTGAGGAGCTCTGTCATTGGCTTGACGATCTTGGAAAATCCTTCGGTGAACCGATGGTAATATTCGGCTAATCCAAGAAAACTCCAGATTTCGGATATAGTCGTGGGTGCTGCCCAATCAAGCACGTCTTTCACTTTGCTGGGATCCACAGCTATGCCTTCCGCTGACAGAACATGTCCCAAAAATCCGACTTGTTTGAGCCAAAACTCACACTTGCTGAATTTTGCATATAGCTGATGGTCACGGAGTCTCTGCAAGACTGGTCGAAGGTGTTCCTTGTGATTTTCTTCACTTTTTGAGTATATGAGAATGTCATCGATGAAAACCACCACAAACTTATCCAAGAAATCCATGAATACCTTATTCATAATATGCATGAAAAAGGCAGGGGCATTCATGAGACCGAAAGACATCACAGTATATTCATAGAGACCGTATCGAGTAGTGAATGCAGTCTTAGGAATATCTTCCTTCTTGATCTTGAGCTGATGGTATCCGGTCCTTAAATCAATCTTGGAAAATACTTTTGCCCCACTGAGTTGATCGAACAAATCATCAATCCTTGCGGCGGGTATTTGTTCTTGATGGTGACATCATTCAATCGATGGTAGTCCACACACATTCTAAGATTGTCGTCTTTCTTGTCCACAAATATTGCGGGTGATCCCCATGGTGACGAGCTTGGGCGGATATATCCTTTATGAAGCATCTCATCAAGTTGTTTCTTTAATTCCACGAGTTAGGACGAAGGCATCCGATAATACTTCTTGTATAGTGGTGATGTCTCAGGCACAAGATCAATTGCAAACTCAAGCTCTCGGTCTGGCGGCATTCCTGGTAATTCCTCGGGGAATACATTGGGGAACTCACTGATCACAGGAATTAAATCCAATCCTTCAGCTATAGCGGTGAAGACCAATTCTTTCTTGGGTATACTTCTACTGGCATAGAATTTTATGGATTGCCCTTCCTGACTTGTCAAGGTGACTTCTCGGGTCGCATAGTTGATGCACACTTGGTATTGGGTCAACCGGTTCATTCCCAAAATAACATCCAACTTGGCAGACTCGGTGACTATCAAAGAAGTTGGAAAACGGACTCCCTTGATATCAATTTCCAAATTACGGTAGACCAGATTGCTTTTGAGCACGGATCCCGGGGGTTGAACCATCATACTTTTTCCCAAAATCGAGCAAGGAATTTGTTTCAGGCAACTAACTCCAAGAAACAAAAGAGTGGGAAGCCCCAGTGTCAAATAAAATTATTGCGGGTATGTTATTAACAGGAAACATACCAATGATGACTTGGGGTTTTCCTGGGCTTCGTCTGCGGAGAGGTGATGAACTTGCCCTTGGACGGTCTTTTGGACAGGGTATGGCCCCATGTGATTGACTTGCAGCCGGAACAGGGCATTTGACTTCTTGGGACACTGTCTGGCATAATGTCCGGTCTGTCCACAATTAAAGTAGGAGTTGTTGTGCTGACACTCTTCGCGCACTGGACTAGTCACGACATTCTTGACTTGAGTAGTGGTCTTGTTCACATTCTGCTGCCAATTTGGTTTGTACTCCACTTGGGTCTGCTGCCAGGTACGAGCCTTCTGCACTGGTTGTCCATCCTTCTTAGGCTCGAATTTACACTTGTGGTCATTATTTGTGGGTCGGTTGTCATGTACAAGCTTGTGCTCCCTCTTTGCAATGAGGGCTTCGTTTACCAAAGTCTGGAAATTTGGAAAGTCGAGCATGCTGATAGTACACCTGAGATGTTGGTTTAATCCTCCAAGGAACCTGTCGATCTTCCTTTCTTCTGTCGCCACATCATAGAGAGAATAACGGGACAGATGGTTGAACTTGTGCAAATATTCACTTAATGACAGATTTCCTTGAGTCAGAGCGAGGAATTCGTGTTGCTTTACCTTCATGATACCAGCGGGAATATTGTACTTGCGAAAATGGTCCTTGAAATTAGTCCAGGTGATTTCTTCGCCCGCATGCCACATAGCTTTAACATTATCCCACCATATAGCAGCAACTCCTTCAAGATAGTGGGTAGCGAATGGAACCTTGTCAGCTTCTTTAGTACGAGCAATATCAAGCTTCTTCTCAATAGTTCGTAACCAATCATCGGCTTCCAAAGGATCAACCACTTGACTGAAACTGGGAGGCTTCATCCTTTGAAAATCTGACAGCTTTGAGTGATGACCATTCTAATTTCCATTCTGCCCAACCATAGCTTGCACACTTTTTAACAGCTCAATTAGATCGTTGTTTCTTCTTTTTTCAAACATGCGCATAATTTGTTTACTGGAGGGCGGATTTGACGGTGGAGGCGGTGGTTGCGGATACGGCTCGGGGGAATGTCATGCCTGTCTTGCTGAGGAACGAACAGGGACATCCTCACAAGCCTGCGTGCTGCTGCCTCCCCATGTCATCCTACTGTTTATTTTTTCCAATAAACACAACCGCTATGAGAAACATCCAAAAATGGGAAGAAAAGCCAGCGACAAACCCGAAAGATCAAAACAAAAAAATCATGAAACACAGAGAACAATAAAAAGTTCCAACATAATTATACATAGACTCGTACATGAAAGGTAGACATCATGACGGGTGCGACTACTCTCATACATGCAATGATACATCATGGCTCATACAACTACATCCGTACATCACATGACCACTACGGATACTCAGATGCTCTAGGGCTCTGCCTGCTCTGCTGGATCCTCTCCTGAGTCTAACCCAGATCCTGAACTGATGATGTTAACCGAGTCCTCTGGGTTAAAAGTAACAAGACGACGCTGCCTCGAGGGCTCTTCCTCAGAGGTAGGCGCGCGATGAGAAGGGATCATGGGAGATGCGGGGGTAGCGAGGAGGGACGCCCACTCAGCAGGGGCACTGTGTGGGTTCACGGTCAAGGTGCCCGAGCTACTCAGAGGAGTAACCAGGGAAATAGGCGAGCCAGAACTGGTCACAATATAAGGAGTAAATCCCATAGAAGGTGGAGTGGGGTAGGATCTAGCAATGACTACAGCAGTGCGAGCACAAGTCAGCTCTCGAGTCAGCTTGTGAATCGGAAGATAACTAGCAATGATATATAGAGAATGGTGGCTAGTGTCACTATCGGACGCCGGTCAATGACAGGAAAGTGAACACTACCATCGTCGTCAAAGAGGGGTAGTAGCAAAAACCTGGGTGAGTCTGCATCCAAACCTCGGTATAGCGTAACTCAACGAGAATCTTGAATGCAGCAAACTGAACGGCATGAGCGGCGGTGGAAGCATAACCGCTCCGAGAGGTACGAGTGTAAGAGCTTGATGACGAACTAGTGCAGAGAGTAACCACAGCATGATACTCATACACTGAGTCGGCTAGACGCTCCCGGTACACCCGATACGCTGGGTCGTCACCATGAGGGTAAAGTCAACACCATACATTCCCAAGAAGATGCGGCAAAGTGTATGGCAACAGCTCCAACTAGCACGGATACGGCATTGGAGCCATCTATACTCATAATCATAAACCGGTTAGAAATAACAATAAACCAAATGCATACAATGCAACATCCAGATGCAAACACTACCGGCACTCAATTAGCAAGCTAGCTAACGTCCAACTAACGTGTCGGGGTCTAGCGTGTCCTACAGTCAGCGCGGCTTTGATACCAAGCGTTGTGGCACCCCGTCTCAGAGCAACCGGTTTACCCTGCATTGCCAGCCCAGAGATCAAGTCTTCTGGCAATACACAACATCTTGGTACAGAAAACAACCGCTTTATTGATGCTAGAGGAAACATAGTGCAATATTACATCAGGCATCGAGGCCAAGCGGCACACTCGATGCAGTTGAACAATATGTACATTATTTAGTGAACATAAGGGGGCCTCGATCACGACAACTACGCGGCAGCGGAACGACGATGAAATGGGACCCCATAGCACAGGACACGGATGTGGACACGATCTAGACACGACAGCACTTCGATCCAGTTAGACTTTCCTGAAATCTCGCATAACACGCTAGGTCAGTACATTGAATGTACTTGCAAGCTCACAACAATCATAAACATAATGGCAAAAAATATCATGACATTTAATCAAGTTAAATGCAAATAACAACATGCTACTCATGCCATGCAACCAAACTTGTGCACCGAGTCCCTCGGACTCTCTTACCAAGGGTTACCTCATAACCAAACGGTGATCATTCATGGACCACAAATGGAACCACACTTGGTTCAACGGGTTACCTTGTAACTAAACGGTGATCACTCACAGATCACAAACGGAACCACAATGGTCAGTCTTACTGACATCATGAAAACTTAACCGGTGCCATGCAAATAACTTAGTGTGCAAGATTACTTTATAAAAGTTGATCCATGGTGTGACCTACTTACGAACTGGGCCCTTATCCATGGGCGTGGCTATCGATAGATTTAATACACTCTGCATAGGTAGCACACTGTACCCACACCACGGAACCCATGGCCTCGCACTCCCATTTGGGTGGACCAACGGCATTCCGACGGAACTCCCCATTGCCATGACACTCTCTCAGCCACTCCGACTAACTCCCCACTGGGCTAAGTCATGGGTGGCCCCGTGCCTACCAAAGGCATCAACAGCCACCGTCGTGGCAAAATACGGCCACCATCGTGGCAAAACAAAACGGTCCCAAACAGGGACAAGGTACCATCTCAACAACAACGGGCACACAAGGTTATGTCTGCTTACCGGGCCAGGGTAACGCACGCCCATAACCTTCCCTCGTTGGAGGCACCGAAAAGAGGCATGACAACGGACCGACTAGGCCTTCCCATAAAGGCAAATGTGGTTGCACTGGTCAGCTCGATTCAGTGGCACCCTGACCCGATCAACATTATGTTCAAGTTCAATTAACATCAAATTTAACTTGAAATAAAATGCTCGAGTCACCATATGCCATGCTCATGCAACCATATGACATGCATCACATATCACTTAGAAATAACAGATCAACCTCATCAAAAGTTCTACTTGCACAAATCATCACTAAACTTTGTTGATTCTTTCTCATTGGTTATTTGCTCTCATAATTTTTAGTTTATCATTTACCATATGAAATCCATCATGCACATACGAAAAATAATACCGATGCTAGTCATATCATAGTCATAGCAAAATCTCATAGTCAAACTACTCATGCTAGATCACACTAGTTCAAGTACTCACTTCTGTAACTAAGCATCTTGCTCATGACAAAAGAACTAACCCAAGCACTACTCCTTAAATAATTATATGCAAGAAATAACTTATATTCAAGTTGGAAAATCATGGATATTGCAAAGACATGATGAAAATGTTTGTGTGGCTTGCCTTAGTTCAGAGGAGCTTCGCACTCCTCCTGGATCTCTTCAAGACAAGTTTCTCCCTCTGAATTTCTAGGGGGGTGACGTCGATGGCGCCATCGGCGTCATGGGGCTGCACCAGGGGCTCCAACGGGGTCGGGCGGCACCAGTGAGCCACCAGCAAGCCGCCTGAGGAGTGGTTTGAGCTCGGGAGGCAGTGGAGTGAGGTAGAGGGGCTACGGGGAATCGCCGGCGAGCTCGGGTCAGGGCGGCGGCCAGAGGCCTGCCCGGCTGGGCTACGGCTTACCTACGAGCTTGTGGAGGTTGTGGAAGTGATAGGTGATGCTCGAGGATTTGGGAGGGGGCGCATTTATAGGTGAGCGAGAGGAGGGGATCGGGGCTCCGCAGGAAGGCTCTGGACATGGCGCCCGGCGATGAACGGCGTCAGCGAGAGGGGGAGAAGGCGACGCAGCTCACACGGGCACTATGGGAGGGCGGAGACGAGCACAGGAGCCAGGAAGGAGAGGAGCACAGTGCCACGGGCACACTGTTGGCTTGGCCGCACTATTCCCATGCTCGCTGCGGCGAGCTCCGGCAATGGCGGGTGCCAGGGAGGAGTTAAGGGGGTTGAGACGATGATGGTGGCAAGGTTTGGCAAGGTGCGGCGGTCGGGGAAGCGAGCACGAACGCAACAGCAGCTCGGGCGTGTCACAGAGCGCGTCGGCAGCATGCGAACACCCCTGGATGAACGCGGTCACCGCGTGAACTATGACATCAGGCTGCGCTAAGCTCAAACTACATGTCTGGCGTGTAATCCTTGGTGGTTTGAGTGGTTCCAACGATCTGAGTTGACCCCAGGAGTTGTGTGTGCGTGGTTTACTTCCTGGTAAGTTTCTGGACAGTAACTTGTGAGGTTAACTGAGAGTGATTCAGTAAGAGTTAAGGGCTGGGATTTGGGGTTTAGCATTCTCTTAGGAAGGTAATGAAGCTCAGAAAAGATCAGCCTGATTGGAGCAATGAAAAACATACTTGTTGTGTAAAGTGGCTATTGTGTCCATAATAGAAATGATTTTCTGTAGCAAAAATATTCCAAAAAGTTATGAAATATTTTTGCTCAATGAGGTGCCCTAGGGTTCAAATAATATTTGGGAATTTTCTCAGGATTTTAGGAGCAATAAAAATGAGGGTTTCTTTGGAGCATAATTCTCTGAAGTGAGTTTCACAGAAGAAAATGAATATTTTTCCTTTATGAAAAATATTCCTTTGGTCATTTTTGGGATTTTGCAGAGAAAGAAAGTTGAGTTAGGGATGGATGGGTCACTTGGGTGAAAATCAAGGGTAGTCCCAAGTGTTCAAGTCCATTTGAATTGATTGAAAACTCCAAATCCAAAGCAAAGGCGAAAGAAAGTCCGGAAAAAGAGAGAAGGCAAATCCAGGCTGTCACAGTCAATTTTTGGGATTTTTCGGGTTCGCTTGGACATTTTTATACATTAACTGAGTTCCTTTACATTTGTGCATAATTCAAATTTGAACTACATGCACATGCTCGAGTGCATATAATTTGGTTGAAAAAATAAATATGTATCCTTGGTTGCATGCTTAAGTCGCATGCAAGAAATGAGGATGAATGTCAAACACTTTGCCACCGTCGCTCGGCCGCTAACATTGAGATACATGTTTTTTAAATTCTAGTAAATCAAAAATGCGTCTGAAATTTATAAAACTTGACATGCTATCATGGAATGACATCAACATGCCATGGTAAAAATATTGTCCCATTTGGGGCAGATTTGGGTATAAGCTTCTCACAACAAGACTCATGGTTACGGTAGGGAACGTTTCACCTTTCTGGACGAAACAATATCTGTTGCCTATTCTTGATTTCAATTTTTTTTCTAGTGTCAACATAGAACAATAGGATTGTTGTGTTACATTTTGGAATTTTTCGGCTTTCATTTGGACATTTTTATACATTAACTCAGTTTTCTATGCATTTATGTGAATAATTCATATTTGAACTACGGGCACATGCTATAGTACATATAATTTGGTTGAAAAAACAAATTTGTGTCCTTGGTTGCATGCTTAGGCCCCATGCAAGAAATGGGAATGAATGTCAACCACCTTGCCACCGTCGCTCGGCCACAAACATTGAGATACATGGTTTTTAAATTTTCGTAAATCCAAAACTCGTCTGAAATTCATGAAGCTTGACATGCTATCATGGAGCGGCATCAACATGATGTGGTAAAAAAATTGTCCCATTTGGGGCAGGTTTGGGTATAAGCTTATCACATACCAGAGCTTTTGACAACAAGCCTCATGGTTCTGGTAGGGAATGTGCCTCCTTGGTGGATGAAACGATATTCGTTGCCTCTTCGTGTTTTCAATTTTTTTCCTAGTGGCAACATAGAGCAACAGGAGTGTCATGTTAAAATTTGTAATTTCGGGGTTCGTTTGGACATTTAACATTAACTGGGTTTTCTAGGCATTTTTTTGCTTAATTCAAATTTGAACTACATGCACATGCTCCAGTACAGAAAAATGGGTTGACATATCAAATGTGTGTCCTTGGGTGCATGCTTAGGTCCCATGCAAGAAATGGGAATGAATTTCAAACACCAGGACTCTGTTGATTGCGGGCAAAATGTTGAGATACTTTGTTTTTAATTCTAATAAATCCAAAACTCGTCTGGAATTCATGAAACTTGGCATGCTATCATGGAATGGCATCCGACATGTTGTGGTATTTTTCTTGTCCATTTTGAGATAAGGCGCACTCGAATAACAGGCAACAAAGGCATTCTGAAACAAATAGCTGCCACTTTAACATCTCAACGTTTTGTATAATTTAAATCGTGTGCGTTTTGTTAACCATTCACATGACACCACACGCCACTCTTTTAATGGCTAGGAGGTGCCATGCAGACAGCTGCTTGACTGAATAGGAGGCGTGCGAGCGCAGTCCGCTACGTAGGCTCACAGAGAGGTGTGCAAGTTGTCCTCCAATGTGCAGGCTCACCGGGAAGCGTTCGAGCTGTACGCTGCGCAGGCTCGCCCCCCCCCCCCCCCATACCTCCACCAACGCCATGCGCAGAAGGATCATCTGCCACTAGTCTTCCAGTTTGGTGAAGTCAACTCCGGACTAGATGATATAAAAAATAAGGAGGAATGGGGCCTCATGGACATGGACCTGAACGAGCTGGCCGTGGAGGTTGCTGCCCCCGTGCCCGTCCCAGCTCCCATCCCCACGCCCGTGCCAGCGACCATCCCTGTAGCATTGATGGGCTGGTCACCAAGCACTATCGCAGAGCTAGAAGCCACGGGCGTCAGCGAGGTCTCCACGGACCCGTGCGAGCTCGTGTGCATGCCAGCGCCGGCGCCCGTGCGTGCTCCTGCACCCACCGTGGCGCCGGTCCCCGTGTGTTTGACTGCACCTGCTGCGCCCGTGCGCGCGCTCCCCTCAGTGGCATGGGACGCCGCCGTCGATCGCTACCTCGTAGCGCCGCGAGTTTCCGTCCTCCCGCGCCCGCCTGTCGACCGCGCGACGACATGATGTTTGATTTTCAAGTGAAGAACATCATGTGCTGCCTTGAAGACTTTAACAACGGTGTCCCAGAGGACGACAACGACAATGCCGGCGTGGCACGCCACCTCCGCCGCTGCCGAAATTAATTTTTTTGGATTTAATACTGTATCTTGATCATATAAATATAAATTCGCAGTGTGACTGAATGAAAGATATGGTTTGAACGAACTTGTGGTTTTCTCTCTGAATGTACAGGATTATCAAACGATTTTCTTTAAAAAACGTCAATGGTTTTTAAATATAAAACACTCATGGCAAACATTTTAGATAGAACACCCGTATGCAAACCGACAGCTTCCCCAGGAAGCCAAGAGAAAATGTGCCGAGCAGGATTTGTGCAGCTCTTGATCGCAAAGGTTTTAGATAGAACACCCGTATGCAAACCGACAGCTTCCCCAGTAAGCCAAGGGAAAATGTGCTGAGCAGGATTTGTGTAGCTCTTCATCACAAACATTTTGGATAGAACACCCGTATGCAAAGTGAGAGCTATGGTCTTCCCCAGTAAGCTAATGGAAAATTCACCGTGCAGGATTTGTGCATCTCTTCAACACAAATGGTTCAGACTGAATACGGTATGCAAAGCGAGACTTCGACGCTAAGCCGAGAGAAAATCTGGCAGGCAGGATTTGTACATCCCTTCAACACAAACGGTTTATTCGGATGACCCGTGTGCAACCATGTAAAAACAATTTGGTAAGATTTGCATTTGTCATGTTGGGTATATTGCCATTTGTCAAACTGGAAACATTGACATTTGTTGATTTAGTAACGTTTCCCATTGTCAACCTTGTAACATTGCCATTTGTCAAAATATGCAGCTAAAAATAGCTAGCACTATCTAATTTTTGCAACTAAAATTCAGTAATTAAGTATAGATTTCATTCATAGATTAAGCAGTCATTGTTTATACAAACAATTCATCTCTATAGCTGAAACGACCAAACTTTTCCCCAATTGTTGCCAACCATGTACTGAAATAGCTAGTTAAACTATATATACTAGCTAATGTTAAGTACGTTGTACAGTTCCACCACATCTATAGTGAGATGAACTGAAAAAATAGCCCCTAAATACTACTACTATGGAGGGGCTTTGTACTACTTCTGGTAGCCTCTCCTCGGCCGAGCGCGCTCAGTAAGAGGTGGAGGAGGAGGAGGAGCCTACCGACGAGCTGGACAACTGCAATACAGTGCCTGCCGCTGCTGCACCTTCAGCGACGCTCACCTCGAACGCCCTTTGCCGCTCCAGACGATCCCTCTCAAAGCGGCGGGACTCCTCGTAGATCTCTTGATTTCTCGCCTCTGCGGCAACGTGTGCTGCGGCCACGGTGGCGGTAAGGCTTTTTGCATGCTCGACGAGGCGCTCCTCCTCCTCCCGCAGGAACTCAGTGTAGCGCGCAAGGTTATTGACGCACGTGTGGGCCTCCACCTCTGCCTCCCGCCTTCGGCGGCGGTGGAGGAGTGGGTGATGACCCCGGCTGTCGATGGTGGGCTGGCGTCCACGACCACCACCTCCAGAATTTGGGCCACGGTGGCAGAGCGGGTGATGGCCATGGTGGCCGGCAGTAGGGTGGCGGCCACAACGGCCACCTCTCGCCTTCGGGCCGCGGCGGCGGAGCGGGCGATGGCCCTGGCTTTTGACGGTGGTGTGGCGGCCACGACGGCAGAAGGTGGTATGGTGGCAATGACGGCCGGCAACAGCTGTCGACAGGTAGCGGCGGTGGAGCGTGTGGTGGGTGTTCTGCACACACCCCAATAGGGACACCATGCGCACTACACTACGCTGGGGACTGCACCGTTGCCCCGGTGTAGCCGCCCAGCTGGAGCTGTCATCTGATGACGGGGGAGTGGATGAGCGACCACGAAGGACTAGTGCTGTTGGCGATTGTGGGAGAAGAAGACGAAATAAGCTACAGGGAGGGAGGGGAAAATGCCACGAAGGACTTGCCGGCTGTGAGGGTTTATATAGTAGGTCGATAAGCATTGGGATTTGGGGGGATTTCACCGAGACGGGCGGGAAACTTGCGCAGGAACCTGCACGGTTGCGTGGGAATGGGCTCACCGACAATTCATTGGCACCACTTGGAGCCACTGTTTGGCCAAAAGAGCGCCTCCGCGCGCTGCTCAAGCTTGCGCTCGAAGCCGTCTGTGGCAGCGGGGTGACAAGACGTGTGAGAGGAGTGCGAAAGGACACGTACACATACGGTTGATAAATAAAAACATTTGCGATTTAATTACCTACTACCCCCGTCATGGTTTATAAGTCATCTATGTATTTTTGTGCCAAATTTTGACTAGAGATTTAACTAATAAAATACGAATGCATGTCGCCAAAGGTTATATCGTTGAATTTGTATTTGAACATAGGTTCCAATTATATAATTTTTATAACATGCATTAACATTTTGTTTTTTAAAATTTAAGGTCAAAATATGGCACATAATATAAAGGGGACTAATACACCAAGACGGAGGTAGTAGCACACGGCCGCTCTCTACACAGCGATGCAACTGCCAGCCGGCTTGTAGACGACCATTCGCTGCGTGTTCAACTACTATATGCATGTGGTTGCTCACGATTGAGGCGGCTGCGGTGCACTCTGATCGCGTCCCGCCGTGCGCGCTCTGCTCTCGCATCCTTCTGGACGCTCTACCCTCGTCCCTCCATCCGCATTGCCAACGTTTGGGGCCGACGTATCATCATGTATGTTCGTGTTGCCATTATGCATGTGGTTGCATCGGGCGCGGCGTCATGATGCAGTTACCCGCTGCAAAAACTACCCTGTGGACGCGCCGAGAATCCAGGCCGCCCAGCTCCCATTTATTCTTGTGGCTATTTACCTTCATCTCTTGCGCCACATGACATAATAAGCACACCCATGATGACACATATAGAGAGGACATCCAACGGTTCCAATGGCTCTCCCTGTGGCTCTAATGGCACTCCCAACGACCGACAATGACAACAAGGGGCAGTTCACCACGCATCACATAGTGGACACCCACGTGAGTGGGAAGGCCCGCTCGGTGGTGTACACGAATGAGCCGGTCTCGGTAGAGAGCTCCATCCAAACTATGGAGAAGTTGCTTGCTGAGGACAAGTACCAAGTGGTCGGCTTCGACCTCGAATTCACCAGCGATCGCGCTGGGCACGATCAGAAGGTTGTCGTTTCCTAGTTGTGTGTGCGACATGACGTCCTCTTCTACCACTACCACCTAGCCACAAGGCCTTGTGAGCGTTTCTCTAGGTTTATCAACAGCTCCGACTATAGTTTCGCTACAGTGGACACCACCAACGATCTAAAAGCGCTGAAGGTTTCGGGCTTGACCTGCCAGAATCTTTTCAACATACATGACCACTACAAGGTCTGGGGGAGCGACAACAACAAATAGAACTCCCTGGTTGACCTCGCCTCGGCCATCATCAACCCCTACTACATGAAGATGAAGGATGAGAGCAAGAATGACAAGAACGCCTGGCACAGTGTCTGGCATCAGAGACTGGGTGAAGAACACGTCAAGTACGCGGCCAAGGACACGTACACAAGCTACAAGATGTACATGCGGATTGTTGACATGAGTAAGTGTCTTCTTCCTGCCCTAGATGAGGGATCGAGCCACAAAGGAGTGGCGGGAGCGTCACAAGAAGTAGATGACTAGACGATCATTTCTCCTAGTTTATAATGAATGCAATTGTTTATTGAGGTGTGTGCGAATGATCTGTATAGTACTTATGTAATTGGATGCTTATTATATATATATATTATTCTTCTGTAGACAGAGCAAATCACATGGCTTGTTAGCAACAATCGTCTATGTTATTATTGGTCTTCGCACACATTTCTGATTACATACCTGTTTGCCGGGTATCACACACATCTTGTTCAGTTGAACTGTTTCTGTTGTCTTGGCTCATCGCAAACAGTTCATCCGAGTGAACTGTATGCCCTCCATCGCACACACCTTGATTTGCCTAACCGTTTCTATTGTGTTGCCTAATCACACATAGTTCATCCTAGCGAACTATATGTCGTATATCGCACACACCCTCATCTGGCTGCATGTTTCTGTTGTTCTACCTCATCGCAAATAGTTTTGCTGGATTAACTATTTGCCACGCATCGCACACGCAACTCTAGTCTGAAACATGGTTGATGTCACCGCCATCGCAAACGTTTTGTATCCTTTTTGATGGTTTTATTACATCACCATTTGTGATCAATCCATCGCACACAGTTTCGCCGAAGGGTCTATGATTGGACTGTCGCGTTTGGACCAACCTGCAGTAGTGGTCTGCAGTCATCAGCACACTCTAGAGAAAGAATATATGACATGCATGTCACAAAAAGCATGCCATCAAATTCATATGTGAAAGAAGTTCTAATGATATAATTTGTATACCATACATCTCCATATATTATTAATTTTGTCAATGATCAAAGGCAGTCTGAAAAAATGTATTAGGCCAGATATATTTGATTGGAGGGACTGAGTCCAACTAAGGTGCTTTTTTTCCTATTTCTCATCTTGGAGCGCTTAAACTTTTTGACCAACTTGTTAAAACTTTTGAACTTTTCAAATTTGAATTTTAACCCTATTTTGGCTATAACTTGAGATCTATAATGCCTCCTTGAGTGATTCTTTTTGCATATTGAATATAAAGTGAAATTACAAACAAAGACGACTTATGTCCAAGTTTTCTAATCATTTGAAGCCTTTTGAAAATGTATCTTTTATTTTTAGGCCTTATTTTGTCATAGTTTCAAATCAAATGGTTATTTTGGCATATTGCATCATTGACCAAACCCCAACCTTTGGAAAGCTCTAAGAGCCTTTGATGTATATTTGGTTTTATTTGGACTTCATTTAAATTGGCCACAATTGTGTTTGTTTCTTATTTAAGTTAAATCTGTTGACCAAGCTATTATTTTTCTAAATGGGCTAAGTGCCCACAGTCGGATTCTACATCCCCCGACGAACAAGCACCAACAGTCGGTCATCACCAAGACATGGGCAGTTGGACTCCCTATAGTCGGCTGCGCCCTAGGATACCCACAATCTCCACAACGTAATAAATATCATCTTTACCCGACAATGGTATATCTAGTTAAACACGACAGTTTCTAGTCGTAATGGCCATGAACAGTCGGTCATGCATAAGACCATCAATATCATTAATACCAACCTATTCTGACACCCTCCTAGCGCACTCCATATAAGCTGAGAGGAGGGCACCGGGCTGAGTGTCGATCTCTCTCACATTGTAACCTACGCCAAGAGCAAGAACACCATAAAGGAATAGGGTATTGCCTCTGTTGGGGAACACAGTAATTTCAAAAAAAAACATACGTTCACGCAAGATCTATCTCTAGGTGATGCATAGAAATTAGAGGGGAGAGTGTGTCCACGTACCCTCGTAGACCGAAAGCGGAAGCGTTTCAATAACGCGGTTGATGTAGTCGAACTTCTTCGCGACCCAACCGATCAAGTACCGAATGTACGGCACCTCCGCGTTCAGCACACGTTCAGCTCGATGATGTCCCTCGTGCTCTTGATCCAGTTGAGGACGAGGGTGAGTTCCGCCAGCACGACGGCGTGGCGACAACGATGATGATGCTATCGACGCAGAGCTTCGCCTAAGCACTATGAAGGTATGATCGAGGTGTGTAACTGTGGAAGGGGCACCGCACACGGTTAAGAGAAATTTGTGTGTCTTTGGGGTGCTCCCTGCCCTCGTATATAAAGGAGGGAGGGAGAGAGGCCGGCCCCTTAGGGGCACGCCACGTGTATGGGGTCCTACTAGGACTTCCAAGTCCTAGTAGGAATCCTTTCCCTTTTAGGAGTAGGAGAGAAGGAAGGAGAGAGGGAGTAGGAAAGGGCAAGGGGGTGCCGCCCCCTTCCCCTAGTCCAATTCGGACCCATGGGGGGGCGCCACCTCCCCTTGGCCTGCCTCCTCTATTTCCTGTATGGCCCAATAAGGCCCATTACTTCTCCCGATGAATTCCCGTAATTCCCTGGTACTCCAAAAAATACCTAAATCACTCGGAACCTTTTTGATGTTCGAATGTAGCCTTCCAATATATCAATATTTACGTCTCGATCATTTCGAGACTCCTTGTCACGTCCGTGATCTCATCCGGGACTCAGAGAAAACTTTGGTCATCAAAATACATAACTCATAATACAAATTGTCATCGAACATTAAGCGTGCGGACCCTACGGGTTCGAGAACTATGTAGACATGATCGAGACACATCTCTGATCAATAACCAATAGCGGAACCTGGATGCTCATATTGGCTCCTACATATTCTACGAAGATCTTTATCGGTCAAACCGCATAACAACATACGTTGTTCCCTTTGTCATCGGTATGTTACTTGCTCGAGATTCCATCATTGGTATCTCAATACCTAGTTCAATATCGTTACCAGCAAGTCTCTTTACTTATTTCGTAATACTTCATCCCGCAACTAACTCATTAGTCACAATGCTTGCAAGGCTTATAATGATGAGTATTACCGAGTGGGCCCAGAGATACCTCTCCGAAACACGGAGTGACAAATCCTAATCTCGATCTATGCCAACCCAACAAACACCTTTGAAGACACCTGTAGAGCACCTTTATAATCACCCATTTACGTTGTGACATTTGGTAGCACACAAAGTGTTCCTCCGGTATTCGAGAGTTGCATAATCTCATAGTCTGAGGAACTTGTATAAGTCATGAAGAAAGCAGTAGCAATGAAACTAACATGATCATAATGCTAAGCTAACGGATGGGTCATGTCCATCACATCATTCTCCTAATGATGTGATTCCGTTCATCAAATGACAACACATGTCTATGGTTAGGAAACATAACCATCTTTAATTAACGAGCTAGTCAAGTAGAGGCATACTAGGGACTATATGTTTTGTCTATGTATTCACACGTGTACTAAGTTTCTGGTTAATACAACTCTAGCATGAATAATAAACATTTACCATGAAATAAGGAAATAAATAATAACTTTATTATTGCCTCTAGGGCATATTTCCTTCAGGCTTAGGTCCAGCTTTGGGCTTCTTCATGGGAGTGACAACTTGCTTGCCATTCTTCTTGAAGTTCCCTTTCTTTCCCTTTGCCCTTTTCTTGAAACTAGTGGTCTTAATCATCAACACTTGATGATTTTTCTTTATTTCTGCCTTCGTCGATTTCAGCATCACCAAGATCTCGGGAATCGTTTTCGTCATCCCTTGCATACTATAGTTCAGCACGAAGTTCCAGTAACTTGGTGATGGTGACTAAAGAACTCTGTCAATCACTATCTTATCTGGAAGATTAACTCCCACTTGATTCAAGTAATTGTAGTACCCAGACATTATGAGCACATGCTCACTAGTTGAGCAATTCTCCTCCATCTTTTAGGCAAAGTACTTGTCAGAGGTCTCATACCTCTTGACACGGGCATGAGTCTGAAATACCAATTTCAGCTCTTGGAACATCTCATATGCTCCGTGACGTTTCAAAAATGTTTTTGAAGTCCCGGTTCTAAGCCATAAAGCATGGTGCACTAAACTATCAAGTAGTCATCATATTGAGCTAGCCAAACGTTCATAACGTCTGCATCTGCTCCTGCAATAGGTCTGTCACCTAGCGGTGCATCAAGGACATAATTCTTTTGTGCAACAATGAGGATACACCTCAGATCACGGACCCAACCCGCATCATTGCTACTATCATCTTTCAACTTAGTTTTCTCTATAAACATATAAAAACATAGGGAAACTATAACGCGGGCTATTGATCTACAACATAATTTACAAAATACTATCAGGACTAAGTTCATGATAAATTAAAGTTCAATTAATCATATTACTTAAGAACTCCCACTTAGATAGACATCCCTCTAGTCATCTAAATGATCACGTGATCCAAATCAACTAAACCATGTCTGATCATCATGTGAGATGGAGTAGTTTTCAATGGTGAACATCACTATGCTGATCATATCTACTATATGATTCACGCTCGACCTTTCAGTCTCCAGTGTTCCGAGGCCATATATGCATATGTTAGGCTCGTCAAGTTTAACCCGAGTATTCTGCGTGTGCAAAATTGGCTTGAATCCATTGTATGTGAGCGTAGAGCCTATCACACCCGATCATCACGTGGTGTCTCAGCACGAAGAACTGTCACAACGGTGCATACTCAGGGAGAACACTTATACCTTGAAATTTTAGTAAGGGATCATCTTATAATGCTACCGCCAAACTAAGCAAAATAAGAAGCATAAAAGATAAACATCACATGTAATCAAAATATGTGACATGATATGGCCATCATCATATTGTGCCTTTAATCTCCATCTCCAAAGTACCATCATGATCTCCATCGTCATCGGCATGACAACATGATCTCCATCATCTTGATCTTTATCAATGTGTCATCACATGGTCGTCTCACCAACTATTGCTATCGCATAACGATAAAGTAAAGCAATTATATGGCGCTTGCATCTTATGCAATAAAGAGACAACCATAAGGCTCCTGCCAGTTGCCGATAACTTTAACAAAACATGATCATCTCATACAACAAATTATATCACATCATGTCTTGACCATATCACATCACAACAAGCCCTGCAAAAACAAGTTAGACGTCCTCTACTTTGTTGTTGCAAGTTTTACGTGGCTGCTACATGCTTCTAGCAAGAACCATTCTTACCTACGCATCAAAACCACAACAATTTTTTGTCAAGTGTGATGTTTTAACCTTCAACAAGGACCGGGCATAGTCAGACTCGATTCAACTAAAGTTGGAGAAACAGACACCCACTAGCCACCTGTGTGCGAAGCACGTCGGTAGAACCAGTCTTGCGTAAACGTACGCGTAATGTCGGTCTGAGCTGCTTCATCCAAAAATACCGCCGAATCAAAATATGACATGCTGGTAAGCAGTATGACTATTATCGCCCACAACTCTTTGTGTTCTACTCGTGCATATAACATCTACGCATAGACCTGGCTCGGATGCCACTGTTGGGGAACGCAGTAATTTCAAAAAATTCCTACGTTCACGCAAGATCTATCTCTAGGTGATGCATAGCAACGAGAGGGGAGAGTGTCTCCACGTACCCTCGTAGACCAAAAGCGGAAGCGTTTCAATAACGCGGTTGATGTAGTCGAACTTCTTCGCGATCCAACCGATCAAGTACCGAACGTATGGCACCTCCGCGTTCAGCACATGTTCAGCTCGATGACGTCCCTCGTGCTCTTTATCTAGTTGAGCACGAGGGTGAGTTCCGTCGGCACGACGGCGATGATGATGCTACCGGCGCAGAGCTTCGCCTAAGCACTACGATGGTATTATCGAGGTGTGTAACTGTGGAGGGGGGCACCGCACACAGTTAAGAGAAACTTGTGTGTCTTTGGGGTGTCCCCTGCCCCTGTATATAAAGGAGGGAGGGAGAGACGCCGGCCCCTTAGGGGCGCACCACGTGTATGGAGTCCTACTAGGACTTCCAAGTCCTAGTGCAAATCCTTTCCCTTTTAGGAGTAGGAGAGAAGGAAGGAGAGAGGGCGTAGGAAAGGGCAAGGGGGGGGGGGCGCCATCCCCTTCCCCTAGTCCAATTCGGACACATGGAAGGGGGGGGGCGCGTCACCTCCCCTTGGCCTGCCTCCTCTATTTCCCGTATGGCCCAATAATGCCCATTACTTCTCCCGGTGAATTCCCGTAACTCCCCGGTACTCCAAAAAATACCGGAATCACTCGGAACCTTTCCGATATCCGAATATAGCCTTCAAAATATCGATCTTTACTTCTCGACCATTTTGAGACTCCTTGTCACGTCCGTGATCTCATCCGGGTCTCCGAACAAACTTCGGTTTGGTGCTAAGTTATGGAACCAGTTCGATGTATTTTACAGGTTCGGTTCAGGCACTAAAGTGCACATTCATGGCAAGTTCAAGCACCAGTGTTGTATTTACCTCAAAGATTAACCAGTACTATCTTGTCACACCCCCCCCCCTCCTTCATCTTAGTGCAATCACGCACAAAAAATTTCTGTGTGATATTTGTCATTTGAGTTTCCTGATATTTATTGAGATGTTGAGAACTTCCTATAACTTGAGTAAAAGTTGAAAGTTAGATGCAAAAATGTTTGATAGCTTCCAAGTCTTCTTGGCTACTACCTCCGTCCGGGTATTTAGGTCCCCTCAGCACCCCACGGCTGTACCAGATTTATAAGGCCGCTGTCTCGAGAGCCATAAAAAAGTGAAACGGTGTGCTGCATGCAAGAGAGAGAGAGAGAGAGTAATCATGAGCTGCATGCAGGCAAGGGAGAGAGAGAGCGAGTACTATTGGCCGCTCGCTCTGTAGAATATATCTAAGCGCAGTTACAGGAGATAGCGCCTTGGTCCATGCGTTTTGGTCCGTGGGACTTAAAAACCCAGACGGAGGTAGTAAATACATAGTCAGCTCTCAAATTGTTCTCAAACTTTGGATTTCTCTCCGTGTTTGTGAGTGCCTTCGTTGATCTCGACGGGAAACAATGTTCCATCAACTACTTTGTCATTCTCAAGATTTACCGGTACAGTCTTCAAAAATGCTCATAGTGATAGAGTGTATGTACGTCTACTTAGATGAGTGTTGTTACATGTTTACGAGTGTTTGCATTTAATACTATTTTTTCTAGGAAGAGGCTAAGACTTCGGGTTTTTCTTTTCGGGTTCTTCGCCGCGACACCGCCCTAAAGCCTTCCGGATTTGAATATCCCAACAAATAGTAAAGTGTTTTTAAAAAAGACCGTTTAGACAATGACTGCTTGGTCAACCCTCTCTTTGACATGATGATTTTTTTTCAGCGAATACGCAAAGCTTGCGTGTCATCATTGAATTTTTATTTTATTTTCTATCATTCATTGATAGAAGGAGAGAAAAGCACATCCGAAAACTAGGGTGGTGCTGCAAAATTCAATGTTTAACTTTTGCAGCTAAGAAATAGCCAACTCTATTACGAATTTTATTAAGAGATCCAGCGGCAAATCTTGAGGTAATATTAGCGAGAGTTACTAAACTTGTGTTGGATGTACAGTATGGTGCTAGATCTTTTAAAATACGTTTTTTTGGTCGTCAAACTTGTCATTTGGTGCAAGTACTGTCACTTCATTCGAACGCGTCAGTATCCGACGCCAAAGTGGCATGCGCGGGTCCACTATCAGCGACCAACACCGTTTTGGGGCAATGCGTGCGTGGCTTTTTTGCATAGACCCCCCTAGAATTAATTTTATTTGCGCTGACTCCCGACCGCTTTGTTTCTCGATTGTTCTGAGGCGGAGGCGGAGGACGCGGTTTGTCACGGCGGCCGTTGGAGGAGTTGGAGGACCCATGTCGACCGCATCCGGGTGAATTAGCGTCGTCGTATGGTTAGTCTCTTCTCCCCTTTGTCTCGTTTCTCCCCTCTGCTCCCTGCTTTCTTTTCTGTGGCGACACAAGCCGAGGTAGGGTTCCTGTTTGGTGGTGCGATCATTATTGACTCCCTTTGTCTCGTTTCTCTCCATTTGATTCATTCACGTACGCGTACTGAGTAAACAATCTTTGTCGTACGCATTAGATTTGCAGGGTCTAGTTCCCCTATTTGGCAATTCAAGCTAGGGGTTTTCTGGGGGTTAAGAACGAGGTAACTTTTATGTCTGAAAAAGTAAGATCAGACAACAGATGTTTACTGAATTTTTGTGAGACTGTATACACTGAATATGTCTGCAAACTAAGTTAACTGAATATGTTGCACATTATGCGACTGAGATTGTTAACTGGAAATGATAATTATCTGTTTTATTGGGACTTCACAAGTTACTTAACTGAATTTGTTATCCGCCGTAGTTTTAACTGAATTAGAGCACTTAACCTGTTAACTGAATGTGTGCACACAATATGTTAACTGAAATTCTGCACTAAACATGTCTGAAATTCTGTACTGAATTTGTCAGCTCATTTGTTAGGTTAAGTAAAATTGATGTGAGTTTGTGCACTTAATGTTTTATACCTGGAAGACAAATGAACTTGTTTTGGCTATATCTCTCCCTGTTAATTATGAATGATTTCCTTCTTGCAAATTATATATGTTCTGTTCTGAGCTATCTTGCTGCCTGGTAATAAAAGTATGTGCATTGGTTGATATTTAGTATTCGTATGTCCGGTTCATGATGATGGTCACTGCATGCAAAACGTTCATGGATAAATCCAGTACAAAGTTGTACTGCATTTTTGTGTAAAATTCAGTACAGAGCTGTGTGCAACAGAATTTTTTGTGATAATTTCATGATTAAATTCAGTACCAAACTATACTGCATTTTCGTTGTAAAAATATTCAGTACATAGGTACTACCTTACTGCATTTCCGTTGTTAATGCTGATGGTCACTGTATGCATTTCCTCTTTTGTATTGGCATGTCTCCCACCCGTGACACATGCTATATACCGGTGACTACGCTCCAGAGCACCAAGTGCAAGTTCGGTAATCGCTATCTTCAGTTATCTTCAGAAAGTTCAGTAAGAGTAGTGCGTTCAGCAAGTTCAGTTATTTGTAGTTCAGTTAGTTCAGTTAGCGCAAATAAAAATAATTCTAGGGTGGTCTGAGCAAAAAATCTGCACGCGCGTCGCTCTGAAACGGCATAGGTCGCTGACAGTGGACCCGTGCATGCCACATCAGCAGCGAATATACACGCTTTTGAATGGAACTACCGTATTTGCACCAAATGACAAGTTTGATGACAAAAACCTTATTTTGAAAGATCCAGCATCAAACTGCACATCAGACGCGAAATTTAGTGACTTTCAGTGATATTACCTCGCAAATCTTCGTGTGAAACAAAGAATCACGCATGTGTTGGTTCTTCAGAAACCAGACAGGAACGCTCGGAGATTCCTCTCCAGCGTCCCGCCGCCGGTGACAGCCTCCTTGGCCCGCTCCATCCATTTTGCCGCGCATGTTCGGATCTCCACTGCTGCTTCGCCGTCGCCCATGACCGTCTCCACGCACCTTTGGAGCTCGCCTCGCTCCGCGATTCCCTCGCCGTCCGCCTGCGCGCGCACCCCGACGCCCGCGCACTCCTCCACCAGCCACGCCACTGTCGGCTGGTCGAACTTCTGCGGCACGGCCACGACAGGCACGCCGCAGGCAATGCTCTCCAGCGCCGAGTTCCACCCGCAGTGCGTCACGAAGCATCCCACTGCCGGGTGGGACAGCACCCGCACCTGGTCGCACCACTCCACCATGATCCCCGCTCCCGTGCCGTCCAACTCTGCACCATCGGCCTCTGCGACCTTGCGTGACACCCATAGATACGGCCGGCCGGCGGCCTTCAGTCCTTGCAACGTCTCCAACTCCTGCCGCTTGCTCACCGCTAATATGGTCCCGAACGAGACGTACACCACAGAGCGCGCGGCCTTGGTGTCCAGCCACTCCATGTACCCATTCACGTCGTCGTCGTCGCGCAGGGACAGGTCCGTGGTGGACGGGGACGCGCCTCCTGGCACCACAGGCCCAACGGCGACGAGCTCAAACCCCGGCACCGCACGGAGCGCGTCGGGCTCCAGCGCATCGAACGTGTTGACCAGCACCTTGGGCCTGTGCTCATCGAGCGCCAGGAAGAGGTCGCGCAGCGTGCCGACCACCTCGTAGCCCCGCTGCTCCGGCGAGGTTAACGCCACGACGGACGGGAGCGCGCGGGACTTGAGCGGCGGCAGCCCCGGCAGTTGGACGACGGCGTCGGGGTCCGGGTCGTTGGCGCAGGAAGCGAGCACGGCGTCGTGGCCGTGGAAGTAGTGGTAGTACACCGCGAACACGGCGGCCGGCTGGATCCAGAAGAGCGCCGAGGGGACGCCGCTGGCGCGCGCGACCTCAGGCACCCAACCCACGAAGAAGGTGTACACGACGCACGTGACGGGGCGGCCGCGCTCGGCGAGGCGGGCGACGACGCCCGCGAGCGTCTCGCGCCCGACGGCGCGGGCGCGCGCGGCGAAGGAGCGCACGTCGTGCACCCGTGGATCGAACCCCTCGTCGTAGCCGTCGGAGAAGGGGGCGTGCAGCACGCCCGCGGCGTCGACGGCCTCCTCGCCGGGCGACGCGAGCGAGGGGAACATGCGGCGGTGGCCGGAGACGGCGGTGGAGACGGTGACCGCGGCGCCAGCTGCCGCGACGCGGGCGGCGAGGCGGCGGACCGGGTTGATGTGGCCCTGCATTGGGCTGGTGACGAACAGCAGGTGCGGCGACGGCGCGCCACCGCGGTTCTCCATCGATTCGCCTGGCTTGGAGTTGGGCTGCACAGGATCAATTGGTTTGTTAGATTCCGTGAGCTCGTGGGATAGCTCGTGTTATTGCAGTGTTGCTGCCTATTGAGTGGAGGTACTGGCGATCCCTTGGTGGGTGAGCAGTCAGCTTTGCTGTCGGCCTCGAACGGCAGTACTAGTACTACAACCATTCATGTCCACAAATGGCGTCAAACATTGCCGTGCCATAATAAATGTCTTAACTCTAGTGTATAATTTTGTTTTTGCCGCTCAAGATTTTGACAATTCTTATTATGCCACTCTAGATTTAGACATTTTACTTTTGCTGATCTTAGTTTTTGACAATTTTCAAAGTAGCAATTGTGATAATTGTCAAAAGCTAAGAGTGACAAAAACGAAATAAATTTATTTTGCTTTTGCCACTGAATGTAATTGTGACAATGGTCAAAAACTAAGAGTGGCGAAGGTGAAATGTCAAAATTTAGAGTGGCATAAGAAAACTTGGCAAGATCTAGAGTGGCAAAAACAAAATTTTCCCCAATGTTAAGATACTTATTGGGACGGAGTTATTTTGGGACTGAGGGAGTAGTAATCTACCATTCTTAATAAGTTGCTCCCCGGTACTTCCTATTCTCTCACCATGCACACTGTCCACGTCAGCGACCCCGCTACCTTATTTTCCTAGCCTCTCATGGGTCCACGTCGTCCTCTATTCCTGGCATCGTTCCGCCACTGACAGCTCGGCCACCACGCATGAAGTCCTCCAACTAACCGCCACGACCATGCTTCCTCGACCAGCTGCTGTTAACCCTTCTGCCACCACGGCCGACGGCCCACTGGCCAGCGCCGCTAGCACTTCCGTGCTTCGACAAATGACACCCGACGTCTCTAGCTCTTCCACCGCTGCACAGATGTGCATTAACTCTATCCCGCCCTTCATCTTCTTGTTGCCGATTTTATTGCTCCCACAATCCCTTCGATCTCCATGACGGATACTCTCCCAGCCACAAATGCCCATGAAACGGCTCACGCACCACAACATTCAACAAATGCCCATGAAACGGCTCACGCACCACAACATTCATTCCCCCCCCCCCCCCAAATCATCTCACCCTCCATTACCCTACAATTGTGGGGAAAGTCGGTTTATAAGCCCCTATGTACTACCATCGTCATCCACCACCCACGCTTATTCAACCGGTCCTGCCCTGCTAGTTGCACACTTCAGTCACCCTTATTTTTTCTTATCCTCGGGTTTGTGCTTCTGAATTTCTCATATTGCACTCAAGATCGAAAGGTGCTTGAATTTTTGTCTCATACATCTGTTGCTGCTCGGATTGGATTCATCCCTCCACACGTCTCCTGCTTCTCACATTGGTACACAAGCACTTATCTCGGTATTTAATTATTTATACATGCTTCTCTCATATTCCGATTGTTCTTGCTGGCTAGCTATTGGTATTTTTCGTATGGTAGTTTATTATGGATTTACAACTTTTGAGCATTTATAATTGTGCATCTTCCTTCTATTTGAAAACAGGAAGCTCTCAATTTTCTTATGCGATGGGCAAGTCAATTTTGTTATATGATTATATATTGTCTCAATAATAAGCAATGCAACATATATCTCTTTTCAGTTAGGATAGACATGATCTTATGTTTCTGAGTTTCTCAGATTACACTCGGGACTGGAAGGTGCTTGACGTTATGGTTCATAGATCCCTTGCTGCTCGGATTGGATTCGTTGTTTCATAGGTCTCTTGTGGTTTGCATCGGTATGCACAGACTCGCCGCTGAATTTGATTATTTACACCTAATGAGCATATGCACATTCTGTTTGTTTTTGTGCATATTACATAGTACATGCCATAGAATTTCTTCGTCTAGATTATTTCGTGCAATGTATTTGTTCAACATATTGGCTACAATCTGTTTCGAGGCATCCTGGTTGGAATAGAGGTTAGTTAGGACAGTACAAAAAACTACCCTAAAGATTTCTATGACCAAGCACAACCTGTAATAAAATTGGAGTTGAATTTAATATTTGATTTGTTGTTCCTCACAATGTCCACTGATGGTATGTATAAATACATTTTCAAGTATGTGAAGAAATGTTTTTATTTTGCCAGATAAAAAATGGAGTGTAATGTTGGATCATCGGATTCATTAAGTGAACCAGTCAATGAAATAGGTAATCATCTAGAATGTTGCTATATTTCACCAATTGAGGTTGTTTGGCGCTTGCCGAAGAGAATGGAGATTCATTCAGTATCTAGGTTCTCCAAGTGTTATGTCACGAAGAAAAGCATCTCAGTTCACAATGCGCCAATGTTGCCATCTGCAAAGGTTAGACAGTTTCTATTAATGCAAAGAGTATCTTCTTTTTCCTAATTTCAACAATATATTACCTATAAAATATGAACCTTAACCATGAAGTACTTCCAGCCATCTCCAAGCAAAGAAAAGATGATTCATCCATCTACAAAAAGTATCAAGAGGTTTGCCATCAATCACAAATTAGGAGTTACAAGCTCTATCTAAACATTGATGACCCAACTTTTGCTATTTTCAGTGCGATCATCAACGGACCAAAGGACTCAAACAACATTACACCACCCTCTTGCCAACCTGCGGCTATTGTCATCGAGAAAAAACAAAATATGTAATAGTTTTGAAATTCTCAATATAACTAACTCAATCAGTTCAGATTGAACATGAAATTTAAATGACCATTTTTCGCAGGTACTCTTTAGATAAAAGGAGCATTCAACTTACAGAAGGCGAAACCACCAACAAAGATATCATTGTGCAATCAGGCCAAGCAAGGGAAACATAACATCATTAAGATGCATGCAAGCATCAGAATAAAGTTGCAAAAATAAAGTTGTTTTTCAACATGCAGGACATCGTCAAAGATGCATCCAAGAACCAAGATGCATGCAAGAACCTACCAGCTGCACATCCTTTCTACCTAAACTTAGTATATATGTTCCAGTTCCAGTGACGTGTGGTACAGACATAAGTAAATGCCATGTCAAATTTTTGGGTGAAATTCTATCTGAAATCTTGATGGTTCTGTTAGAAAAAAAAATCATTTCATCATTGTTTAAATATTTTTCAATGCAGCAATTATCTTCTACAAAATCCCGCAGCAACGCGAGGGGTGTCATCTAGTTAATACTATGACGTAACACTAGTGTAAGACCTAATCAGGGAGGCGAGAGGTGTTTATGTAGATATTCAGTAACTCATCAATACTAACGGTGTTCTTGTATAGCACTGTAGCAGTGTAGATTTCATACCGTGGAAGTGTTGTTCTAATCCCGAGCTCATGTGAGCTTGGGTCAACAGTAAAATTGAAAGAAAATGAAAAAAGTAATTTTTAAAATCTGGGATTTTTCATGTGAAATATAAAAAAAATTGATAGCATGCAAAATTTCATCATGTTAACATTCGTGAAAAATATGGCAAAAAAACAAATTGATGCTCCAAAATGCATTTGAAAATAACATTTTGGAGTATCAATTTTTTTTGCTACATTTTCCACGAATGTCATCTGATGATGAAATTTGGCAAGCTAACAAAACATTTATCAATGTTTCACAACAATCAAATTATTTAAAAAATAATTTTTTTTAATTTTACTGTTCACCCGAGCTCATATGAGCTCGGGATCAGAACAGCCGCTTCCTACATACGAAAATATCTCCAGGGGCTACCTAATAAACATTCCCCTATAAGTAGTTCAGATTCACTGACTAGTCGGGGGACTTGGGGTCACTGACGCGTGGGGCAGTTGGCCACCCTCTTTCCACGAAGTGGGGCGCGTGAGGGATGTGGGTCCCCTGGCTGCCTCTTGTGTCTCCGGGAGCTTCCAGATTAAAAAAGCGTTCTTTGAGTTATTTCAAAGTTTTTGAAGCTCTCGTAAAATTATTTTTTTTGAAAAGTTCAAAAACATACAGAAAATAACAATTGGCATTGAGAACTCAATTAATGGTTAGTTAAAAGAAAGTTGGTGCCAAAACCATGTGAAAATGATATAAACATAGTACAAAACAATAAAAAAAGGACTATGATATTTGACACACGTGTGCCAGATTGCTAAAAGTACCACACCACTCTCTCCCTTCGACCTGACCTCCTCCCGAGCGACCGCCCTGCTTCGATCCCATCTTCTCTAGTTTTTTTTTGGGCCTGTAGTTTAAAATACGCAAAAAATGGCGCTGAACGGGATTCGAACCAAGACCCTCTCATACAAAACTAAGTTGCAACATCCAGCTGCACTAGCCCACTTAACTAATTACATACAACTTACATGCTAGTTGTATCTTCCTGAGACGAGAATAAACATAAAAAGACAGTGATTAGTAACTGAAAATCCGAACGGCAGCCTCACTTGTACGGATTTTAGAACAATGCGTCCTAGTTCTATCATTTTTTCTACACGTTTCACGCGGTTCACAAACCCGGGCGTACTCTTCACTCCTTTTCAGATGCAAAATATCATGATGTTTGCATATAAGTTATCAGGTACGAGGTTTTAATGTTGCCATGCTTTTCCCACTCAACTTTTTGGGGTATGTTTCTCAATAGCTTTTTTTCATGTTTGTACTTAAATTATCAGGTATGGGCTTCATATATTACCATGATATTTGCAGATAAATTATCGGGGATGTATTTTTCAAAAACCGTCCCCTGATCAATGTTACCATGTTTTCAAAAAGGTTATTTTTCCAATAAATTTCACCTAGTCAAAATTACTGCAGCGTTTGTAAGTAAATTATCATGTTTGCGAGGCCTAAATTACCATGCTATTTACATAGAAATTACCGCGAGTATTCTATAAAGCTTTTCCCTATCTAAAATTACCATGGTGTTTGGACGTACATTACCGTGTTATTTGCACAGAAGCTGTTGAGGTAATTTGCAATAATTATTCTCCTAGTTAAAATTACCGAGGTGTTTGGATATAAGTTATCAGGTCTTTGAGTTGTATATTACCATACTATGCACAAATAAGTTAGTGAGGGTATATTTTTTAACAACCTTTTCCTGGGGCAAAAGTTATCATGGTGTTTGTATGTAAGCTATCGGTTATGAGCTGCTTATACTACCATGTTTTTAAAAAATTAGCGGGTGTATGTTTGAACAATTTTTTTCCCAAGGTCAAAAAGTTATCATGGTCTTTGTAGGCCGTTTAACAGGTCCGCAGTGCTTCAATTACCATGGTATGTACAAAAAAATTACCATTGTATGTTTACAACAACTTTTTTCCACCCAACAAAAAATATTGCGGTATTTTAGACATAAGGTATCAAATCTATGATGCGTATATGACCGTCCTATTTACACGAAATTTATTGAAGGTATGTTTTCAACATTTTTTACTCGCGACTCAAAATTACTGTGGTGTTTGTGTGTAAGTTATCTAGTTTGTAGTGCATATATTATCAACTATTTACTGAGAAAATTACCGAGGTTATATTTTTCAACAAATTTTTTAGGGTCAAAATTACTGTGGTGATGGTACCTACGTTATCAGGATCAGTGCAAGGAACATTTTCAAGGGGCAGTTTACTGCGAGTGAGAGAGATACCTACCCGACAAAAGATCATTCTTTTGGAAACTACCTTCTCTTTTTTCTTAGCAAGAAAGAAAGATTGGGAGTAAATTCCACGAAAATTATAGCAGCAGATAGTAGTAGCATGAAGGAGCACGGACATGGAATTTGCAAACTAATAAAGCACGCAACAGGTAGATAGCAGCCAAAATACTAGCACCCGTTGGAAACAGAATTCAGGCATTCCTTGTACTGAAAAGGGCATGTGTTGCCCAGAACCAAAATACTACTGTCTCCTTTGTTTTCAGTTGCTTTGGTCTTTCTCTGAAACTCTGAAGCAGGCGTCCGTTTGAAACACTGCATGTGTGTCCACTGAAATTGGAGAGCGAGAGAGATTGTGAGGGTCTCAACCAACAGGAAATGTGGTCAAGAGGACTTGCTGAACTTGTGGCATCTCTCGGTAGTAGTAAGACACTTACGCGACAACCCGGATGAACCAAAAATCATCAGACCGCAGGGTCGCTCGGCTGGGCCGCCATTGGTGACGAATCCAAGGGGATGGGAGGGGGTTTCTAGTCCTAGGCACACCTCGGCGCTGCCGTGGCCATCGTTGTGTCACACGCCAATGTAACCTTGGAGTGAAGTCTCTTCTATTTATGCGAGCATGAGATGAATCAAATCTTGGTTTGGATCCATCTAAACTCTGACAACCTGAATACTTAGCTAATCTGCTTGTGCACATGCGAATGGAATTATCCCAGTGATACTTAGCCTACATGAGAACCTGTTGGTCGAGGGATCGAACCCCACTTAATGCTAATTTTTTTCGCCCGAAGAGGAAAAAAGGATCGCACGATCGCGCACGCGGGAGAAGCGGAACTGCTAGGCGGGATCGTGCGCGGGAGAAGCGAAACGGTGCGGTTCGATCGGGGCTGCCAGGTGGGATCGTGCCCATGGACGCTGATGAGATGGTGTGGCAGTTTTGCAATCTGTCACACGGTTGCCACATACATATTTCGATAAAAAAAATATAAATACGTTTCCGGCGTATCAGTGGCCAGAGGTACCTTCATATGGCACGAAACCACATCTCGAGGAAGAGCCTACCAAAACACCGCACTATAAAAAAAACATACTCTATCATCTTCCTTATACGCCAAAGAAAACAATCCGGACAACACAAATGACGCATAACACTTCTAACCTTCTATATAGCACTATGATCCTTAATTTCTAAAGTCTCACATCCAATTGAGCTCTTCAATTTAGAAATGGAACACTCGATTGTGTTAATAATTTCTCAAAGAGTTCCCTATCTTAATTTTTATTTTATTTTTATTTGTGCTCCTTAATTTTGAAGCTCTCATATTCGACTAATATATTCAATTTTGGAACTGGTTCACATTTTAACTGAGTCATCAATCGGCAACAACCGGCTTATAAAAACGTATCAACTCGGTGCAATCTCTTATCACCTAAAAAAGAAGGGCCAATATGTGATACTATAACACCTATATAGTACATGCATCCACCAACAGAGAAAATGTCCTCGTATAATTTTGGGTTGATTAGCAGATAATGTAGAATCACACCGCACAATGCCACCAAAACAACGTAGTATAAGTAAAAAGAAAACACACTCCATCATCTCACCCACACACCAAACTAAATATTTCCTCGGTTCTAAAATATAAGTATTCATTTTTTCAGAAGTGATTTTTCTTTAACTTTGAACAAGTCCAAAGCCAAAGATATCGACATGTACAATACTAATTAAATAAAATATGAATATTAATTTTGTGATGAATCTAATGATATGATTTAATATTATGGATATCGATATGTTGCTCTGTAAATTCGGTCAAACTTCAAGAGGTTTGATCCTTTAAAAAACTAATCACCATGAATTTTGAGACAAGAGGAGTAAAAAAAATCTTAAAACCCACCAACACCAACTCGCAGCAAAGCGCGTCTAACCCATCTAGTGAATACACTATGCTCCCTAATTTTAAGGCACCACAATCAATTGTGATTTTCTATTTAAAAATTTAGGTCACATAATTTTGATCGGGTCAACAATTTCTTAAGGAGCGCTCTTATTCAATTCTTTTAATTCACTGCACATTTAATTGAGGTATTTAATTTTGAATTTGGTTCATAATATTGACCGGGTCATTAAATTTTATAATTGATCGGCAACAACCAGCCTATAAAAACATATCAATATAACGCACCATCTCATCACCTACAAAAAAGAAACATCAACATATGATACTGTACATCAATATAGTGCATGCAGCCATGGATGAAAAAAATCCCCACATAAGTATTAGTTGATTTCATTATCAGATAACACAAAATCTTACCACAAAAGCCCACTAAAACACCGCATTGTAAATAAAAAGAAAACCTTTTAAAAAACTTATACACCTTATATTTAAAACAAAAGTAAAAATTATGAAGAAACACAATAACACAATCAGCGCAGCAAAGAGCGCTCAACCCTTCTAGCAAGGTTTTAAATGCCAAGTCGTGTGCATGCAAAGCCGCGAGTGTCTTGTTCTGTTTGCAGTAACTCGGTCCACGCATGACACATGGACTAGAGTCTGTAGAGTTCACACATTTTTCGCCAACCTGTAGCTGAATTGCGCAATGACGACTAATCAACAACTCAACTGACCTCTGACCTCTGACCACCGACTAAATAGCTTCTTGGCTACCCTAACAGCGTTTGTTTGTAAAAGAGAGTACTAGTATATACAATGTCATAGAATCTTAACGTGACATAAGAAAGTGGTGGCGGAAATGCCGAGAAGGCAGCCTGCAAAGGCAAGTTTCTTCATTTCTGGAAAACCTTGTTCAGGACGCCCTGTATGGAGCCACCGATCCCTGCTCCCAGGGTTTCGGTTAGATAAGCGACCTGTACAGAGGATTATGTCAGATCACAAGGTTAACAGTGCCAGAACGGGTTGGCAAAAATCTATAACAACTTATACAGTTTGATTTTGAGTGACTCATACCTCCTTATAAGATTTCTGCAAATCAAGAGCATCTTTGATGCCGCGATTCACAAATGTCCATGTGTCGTGAAACTCTGACAAGTGCCCACAAAAAAGAGAAATCATCAACAAGTCTATATTCCAATCAGTTGCACAAAGAAAAATTGGATTAATTTTCTTTTTGAGAAAAAAGAAAATGTGGATTACGTAATATGTTGTCTAGGATATTAGTACAATAGTACGCCTAAGATAAATCTAGGGAAGTGCTTGATTCACTGATTTGTAACGTCACATGTTTACGGTGGTCAAGGATAATGTCTATTCTTGTTTGGATTGGCTCGGCCGTAAGAGCATCTACAGCCAAACCTAGCTAATCCGACCCATAAACATACGCGGACCCCTCAAAAAACCGCTTCCACAACCGGATACCTCATTAGAAAATCATCAAATCCATACAATTACATGCAACGAGTAAAACCTAGTCTATATCTTTGCCGGCACCCATCCACCACGTCCTTGTTGTTCCCTTCGGTGCCCATTTCCAGCGGCCGTGTGACCCACGAAGTGAAGACCGATCGCCAACGAGGAAGAGTAGGCCAGCGAGGAAGAGTAGGACAGGGGACACAGACTAGCCCACATGGGACACGAGGCGCCATCGTCCCCCATGCCCTACTCTTCCATGTCGGAGCTTGTGGTCTGGACGTCGCTGGTTGAGGTGAGATCGATGATGGACGAGGACGAGGCCTCCTCGTTGCGGCGCTTGGGGGTGCCGGTCACCCGTTGCGGCTCCGCCTGGCCGGCGGCTTACGACTCGCCTCCGCGGCGTCGGCCACGAGGGCTGCCACGGCCTCTAGCGTCCTCTACCTCAGTTGGCGGGCACGCCTCACCTCCGCAACAAATGGGCCGTAGGCGTTTACCTCCGACTCAGAGTTGGACGCGACGGCGGGACGCGCCACCAAAGGGGTTGCATCACCAACCCGGGTTGGGGCACCAAACGGACCGCACCACATCCGGTGAGGCCGCGATCACACGCCTCGAAGGGGATCCAAGCACCATTTGCACGGACGCAACAGATTCCCGTCGGATCGAGTCCGACCATGGTCGAGCGAACTCCTCCCGGGCATGGCAGAGAGCCATGCGGACGACCATCCTCAGGCCCGCATGGGATGAGATCCCAGTCAACCCATTGGGAGATCTCGAAGTCGGAACCGCTGCCCGTCATGCCGAAGATGGCCGGAGATCGCCGGAACGGAGCTTGGGGGCGGAGTGAATAGGAGTGCAGTGGAGTGGCTAGGGTTTGGTCTGGGATGTGGATGGGGACGAATATATGTGGGGTCGAGGTGGGCCAGCGTGGACCGGATCCGACATGGCGGAAGCGCCCGGGCCTCCCCATATCCGCCCCAGATTTGGGCTGGACATGAGGGCTGCCGGTCAGCCCAGATGTATAGGGCCGGTTTGAGGCGCCCGGCTGGGTCACGTTTTTGTGAACCGGACCGTCCGCCGTATAGGGCGGGTTTGGGAGCCCGGCTGTAGATGCTCTAATCAGAAAATGCGGTACCAGGTCCCAGCCTAGTTGTAATCTCATTACGCCCAATATCCTATGTAATCAGAAACCGTCGCACGATGCTTCTCCCTAATGTCGTCTTCTCTATGACCTTCGCATGAAGGGCCACGAACTCTGTAACAATTTGATCTCACCTCTCGCGCCACTTGCTACCGACCCACACGCCGCCGCGAAGCCACGTCCGCTATTGATGGATGTGTTGCCGTCGACGACTAAGTCGGCGCCCATGGCGGAGGCGCCGTCGCACTAGTACATGCTGGTCAGCTGGATGCATGAGGAGGCTGGCCGGAAGCTGGTGGTGGACTGCACCAGGGAGGGCGTGGTTTTCGTGGAGGCCGACGCGGACATCGCTGTCAACGAGCTCAGCGACGCATGGTACCCGCCATTCCCGTACTTCGAGGAGTTCATCGGCTACGACCACGTCTAAGGGGCATCGCCGCCGGGTGTGCTGCTAGCCATGGTCGCCAACCAGCCCCCGGTGTACGTCCAGGTGACACGGCTCAAATGCAGAGGCTTCACCATGGGTCGCCAGACTTCCCACTGCATCAGCGGCGTCCCAGGTGTGGCGCAGTTCTGGACAGTTGTCTTGCCGCCCATCTGGATCAGAAGATACTCTCCGCGCAGCAGCCGCCAGGCCCTTCTTCTGGTGCCCCAGTACCGGGAGTCCGTCTCTCCGATCAGGACCACGCCAGAGTCCAGACCCGCAGAGGCAAGGAGCGCCACCATGGCTGCTCCTTTGAGATTTGTTAGCCTTTTTCTTGTCTAGAGACGAATTGATTTCTTGCCGGCAACCAAACAAGTTTGAATTTTGTTCATTTACATTTACGGTACCAACGCAATACTGCCTTTACGTATGGGGTGTTTCTCTGGAACCAAACGTCTCCTAGGTTCAGCTCGTTGCCAAAGTAGGATGGTGGTGAAGATCATCTGAGATGGATTTGCATGTCACAGAACACATCAAACGAGGCAAGAAAAAAAGGAGGGGCGGAGGGAGGGAGGAGAAACCCTCGCCACTTACCCTGTTTCTCCATCATTATGTTTTTCAAGATTGAAGAACCAGAAGACCAGCATTTTCTACTAAAAGAAATGAAGTGTCTTACAGGCTAACCCAGACAAAGACACGAGACACGAGGATGTATAAGTTATTAAGAACATGAGAAATTGCAGATATTTTGTTTTGTCATGTATACACTATTGCGTCGAGTCGCATAGCTCCGAAAACAACTCATAATCAAACTAGTTAAGTGTAAAAGCTTAATAATTCCAAACTGCCAGTTTCAACTCAAACTTAGCTTACTCCAGTTTCATTACACAGAACAATACATGGTCACAAAGCTTTGCTAAATTTGCTAATGTTGGTTTAGAGTAAATTGTCAAGTAGAAAAAAAATGGGTTTTAAACTTAGAAAAGGTGCAAACCTGGAGAATTATCTGTTAACATGTACACCTCTGAGGCTGAGTAGATGCCACCAAGCACAGTACGTTTCACATACCAATCAATATCTGATCCAGAATCTCCAGCAGCATGCCAAATCTCATCAACAAGGACTGCTCTCTGCTTTAAGCTTGTTGAGACATTTGCTGGTTGAGACTGCCAAACAAATTATATGATTGGGCATGTAGCCATCACACAATAATTTAGTTAAAACACATATGGGAGGGGAGGAAATGAAAGAAAGACAACGGGCCACCTGAATGCTCAGCGCTTGAGGCCACTTTGATATGTAAGGTGTCTGCATCTCAAGCCTCATCCGAACAAGTCTAGATAGTCTCTCAGTGAGCATCAAGTTTTTCAAAAGCTCGCCCTCACCAGCATCAACGCGATCCATGAGTTGTTGAAGGCAGTCATCCATGAAAAACTGCATTCACACACAAAAAAGAATTCATAAGTATAGGCACACAAAGCATAGAAACACAAAAGCTTAATATGTTTAACAAACAATAAACATCTTGAATCAATGAAGTGAAATGCCGAGTTCCATCATACACCGATGAAGTGGAAGAAAGGAAGTTTCAGTGTCTGCTAAGCGTAATGTCGATGCCCTGAGCCTCACTAAAAAATTCCCTCCACATTTTTCTGCATGCTCCAGCACACTCCCTAAATCCAGCTGTCGGACAAAGGTAGAGGAGACACGGGGAGAAAGAGCGGTGGGAGGGGGTTGGTCGGGTGGGGTGCTGGGCACGGGGAGGAAGAAGGTGGGCGGGGGTGGGACGGGTTGGGGTGGTTGGCATAGGGAGGAAGCTGGATTGAGGTGTGTTTTTTTAGTTGCTATGTCCAGGTTTTGTGTAGGTGCGGGTCTGGTACAGGAGGGGTGGTTGCGGAATAGGTATTCTACAAGTCTTAAGGCTGGTTGTAGAATAGAACCACCCTATATATATGACGATACTCCTGGGAGTATGTACTCCCGCTCCACATATACCACATACATACATCGATTAGACCTTTTTATCAGTTTTAATATACTTCAAAAAAGGGCAGCCCGGTGAACGTAGCTCCCGTTTGCGCAGGGTCCGGGGAAGGGTCCGACCACTTTGGGCCTATAGTAGGTAGCCTTTCCCTACATTTCTGCAATAGGCTGTTTCCAGGACTCGAACCCGTGACCTCATGGTCACAACTTCATCAATAATTAATTGATACCCTAAATGAGTTCCATGAAAAATTCCCGTTTGAGACTGCATATTTTACATCATTTACACATAAACTGTTTTTTGTACGTAAAATGGTATGCTGTATAAACTAAGGGCTCCGAAGGCATTTTTTCGTAGAACTTGTATTGAGGTATCCTAAGAGTAATGAATAAGGTATATTGAGAATGATAAAGAGGTATAATAGGTTTTTTAAGAGGTATATACTGAATGTGGAAGTACATACTACAACAGGAGTATAGCTATTCTGTAGAATAACTATTCTGCAACCTTTTCATAACTGCTGGAAACAACAAAAAGCTAACTGCACGTTCTTTTCTTGCTAACTGCCCTCAAACTTTCTCTGGCACTATTTTTTGGCTGCAACTTCCAAATCGTTTATCGAAATGATGCAAGTGATATAACGTTCGAAAGTTGCTGATGAGGAAAAACTTTTTCATCTTGAACATTTTCCCAAAATCCACACAGTTTTAAGAGCAATTTTCAAATGACAAAACTTACATAAATCAACATTCAACGTATTTTGAATGGAAATTTCAAACCATTTGACGGAATGTGGCAAATGATATATCACTGAAAGATATTGATTAGCCTCACTTTTCATGTAGAACACTTTTCCAAATTCCCTATGGAGCAGTTTTGAAAATACTAACAACATTCGTCCGTTTTTTGCCCGAAATGCAAAAAGTAGCATGCTAACTCTCCGACTGAAATAGCCAACTATCAAGTGATGAGCACGCTAACTGCGAGGACGTCATTTGTTTTTTAGCCCGGACTAATATGGAACAGGTGCCAGTACTGAAGCTGCAAACTGCCTGGATTTTTTGGCCCAAACTACTACAGAACACGCTAACTGCTAATAATACTATAAGAGCTAACTGCAAGGAAGGAGTGAACTGTACATGGTGCTCCTCCCTATGGAGAAAGCACATCATGCATGCAAGCAAAGAATCTTCACCACATGCTGAGATCATTAACATTATTAGCACAATGCACGTGTGTTGCTACGAAACTAAAAAATACAAGGAGTTGCATCGCTGGCTTAGGAGGTCGTCAAATATGTTGTTATCCGCGGCATTTGCACGCGGTTCACGATTAAAAAGTGCAAAAATACAACAAAAGATCACGCGGCAGGCATTGGAGAATCTTAAGAGATCATAGTAGACCCTTTGCAAGACACAACATTTCAAATGCTGAAACATATGAGAATGGGCATTAGTAAGTTGACTGCACAAGGTTGTAGATCAGGTAGAAGGACAAGGTCTACCGTTTCTTTGGAATTACTATTTGTTCACTCTCTTGTTCTGTGATATAGAATAAAAGAACTTGGTTGGCAAGAGAAACTGCAAACAAGAGCATAATTTTGAGTTGAAGTTGCATTTCTGCATTTGTTATTTGTGCCTTCTATAAGTGTTGGTATCACATAAAAGTAATAGTACACTTGTTCATTTGTGTTAGGTCTCACATGTGAGTAAAAGTACATTGTTTACTTATGTCTCTTGGAAGGTTACTAGTCCCACATGTGGTAGGGGTGTATTTGTTTATTGGTGAAGGTTGTTAGTCCCACATGTGAACTCAGCCCCAACTCCAACCTTACTAAGTAGGAAAGAATTCCCATGTTCCACCAAAAAATTGCATCACCAGTTGCCAGATTAATAGTACGTGTTTGCCAGATTGTTTATGCTGAGTTACCAGATTATTTAATGCTGAGTTACCAGGTCTTTTCTGCTAGTTACTAGATAACGTAATCAGATAACGTAATTATTATAAATCTTATAAGTGAAACAAATCTGGTAGCTACAGATGAAAAAAAAAAGTAGTCGAAACATATCGACATGGATTCCAATTTCAAAAGTCTCATGGCAATGAAGCCATGGTGAAAGCAGATCATCAATTGGGTTAACGGTTTTGCAGATAAAATATTTTTAGTGTAGTCCCCCACATAAGACACGGTAGGGCACATCCACCCACATAGTACAGCCTATTTTACTTATAACAGGTATTGCCCTATGCTGCTGTCCATGTCTCCATGAGGCAAGGCATCCCAATGCTAGTGCCAGGGGAAACACGATACATTGATTTGTACTTGAAACATCAGCCATGCGGACGTTTTTAGTGAAACAAGAAAAATTATGTAAGTGATAACACAAATACACAATATAATAGCATTTCTGTCAAATAAATACATGGTTTATGCAAATGAAGCTATTCACACAAATGATCTATTTTTCAAAGCATGTGGTGCATGCAAAATATACAAACAAATGCCACAACATTCATAAAGCTGATATAAATCAATCTATATAACAGCACTCTTCTTCTGAGCATGGATATACATCATCCATGTGTAACATCATTCTTCAACAGTCATCCTAATTTATTCTTCAACAGCACCCCCTAATTTTGGAGACCTCTCATTTAATTGTGGTGTTCAATTTCGGATTTGGTTAACGATTTTGACGGGTCAACGATTTCTTAAGGAGTTCTCTCATTCGATTGAGGTGTCCAATTTTGGATTTGGTTCATGATTTTGATTAGGTCAACGATTTCTCAAATCAATCGGCAGTGACCAGCCTATAAAAATACATCAATCCCGCTCACCCTCTCATCACCTTGCAAAAAAGAAGCGTCAACATGTGACACTGTAGCATCAATATAGTACATGTGGCCAGCAATGCAAGAAACTTTCCCGCATATGTGTGAGTTGATTAGCAGATAAGACAGAATCGCACCTCCAGGAAGGGCCCATCAAAACACCGCACTATATAAAAAAGAAAACATACTCCATCATCCCCCCCCCCCCCCGGTGCCAAATCAAATAACAAAAAAAAAAAAAAGATCCCAACAACACAAACGGCTACCATAGATTCACACCAAACAATAAAAGGATAGGCCCAGTGCATAGAAGCTCCCACACAAGGTGGGGTCTGGGGAGGGATTATAGGAACCTAGTCTTACCCCTGCAAAGTGCAATGCAGAGAGGCTGGTTCGAACCCAGGACCTCTTGGCACAAGTGGGGAGGCCTTCACCACTGCGCCAGGCCTGCCCTCTATTCACACCAAACAATAACAGCACTTAAAAGGGGATGTATATGGAGAGTAGGAACTGGAGGAAAAATCGACATTTGGCAGGACCCTTGGATTCCATCTAGTGCTAACCGTAAGGTGATCACACCAAGGGGACAAATTATGTTAACAAAAGTCAAGGAACTTATTGATCCGCGTAGTGGGCAGTGGGACGAAACTCTAATTCGGGATGTTTTCAACCTGGTCAATGCACAATGTATCTTGCAAATATCTCTGAATGTGCAAGGATTCGAAGATTTTGTCGCGCGACAGTACACTAAATCTGGCACTTTTTCGGTCAGGTCTGCTTATCACAGTGAATGGGAGCATCGCTATGGTCAGCAGCTTTCTCGCACTGATGGGGAAGGATGGGTTCGAATAAACCTGGTCTGGCAAACAGTCTGGAATCTCAGTGTGCCAAGGAAGATTAAAATTTTCATTTGGAAGGTCCTACATGGTATGCTTCCCTGTTTGGGAGACCTTGCAAATAGACACGTTTCAACTAGTGCTCAATGCCCAATTTGCTCGTCAAGTGCGGATTGTTTGGCGAAGGAATGTTATACATCTAAATCTCCGCCCTTTTGGGACAACTCTGCCCCTGATTTTATCGCATCTTTGATTGCAAACGATATAGCTGTCATTTGATGAATAAAATCTTATTGCCGTAAAAAAAAACATTCATCATCCAAATATGCAATAGCTATCAACAACTACGATCTGTTGGAAATATACCAATCAGATATAGCATCCAAATATGCAATAGCTATCATCAACTATCATCTCTTCATAACAACTGGTTGCGTTAGTTTCCAACCAATGTGCATTTCAAGGATTAATTCCTACAGTGATCTATGATGCTACCATATTCTTCAAAATTCCAATCCGATGTAGCATTCAAAAAATATATTTTTTTCTTACGATGAAAATTGATCACCACATCGAGATTAGGCAACAAATCACAACAGAAACAAATTGGAGGGGGCGGTACCTCAACTAGCGCAGCCTCCTTCCTTGGGAAGGCACCGACGATGGCCGGCGACACGGACACATCCCTCGCACCCGCGATCATGGCCGACTCGCTCCATCCCATCCTCGGCTAAAGCAAACCCGAAATAAAAAATCAAAAAAATGCAAAAACAGTAAAAACGCCAAAAGTGGAAGCAGATTTGGAGGGAATTCGAGCCGCAACCACGTGGAGAAGCGACGCGCGGAGGACCTTCTGCTGCTCCTCCTCGTACCCCGCGCCACCAGATCGGCGACCACCCGATGCAGCTCCCTGTCCAGTCCGGTAGGCCCCTCCAGCGCCGGAACCGGCGGAGAAGGAGGCTCCATCCTTCTTGGGAGGGTCGACTGTGGGCTCCGGAGGGGGGACGGGAAGAGGCGGTGGGAGCGAGGCGTCGGTGGACAGCCAGCAGAGAGCAGCGGGGGCAGGAGGCGGCGGGGAAGTGCATGGGAGGAGGCGGCGAGCGGCGGCAGTGGAGAGGAGGCGGCGGGCGGCGAGGAAGGAGGCCATTGCGGAAGGGCCGGTGCCACGTACTACCACGTGTTCGACGAAATGGCGAGGCCGTATCGAAACAGAGTTTGCCGAACCAATTGGTGCCGTAAAGACTCTCAGTCGGGACGCGAAGTATCTTCTCGCGATCCTGTATAAACAGTAAACTTTAAAAAAGGTAAAAAAATATCAAACAACTCTGAAAAAATCATTAGGAAATTTTAGTGTGTCTGCAAAGTTTCATCATGAAATCACATTCGTAGAAATCATGGCAAAAAAAATAGATGCTCTAATAATGGTATTTTCAAACACATTTTTGAGCTCTGGTTTTTCTTTTGCCACACTTTCACAAATGTGATTTCGTGATGAAACTTTACAGCACTTCAAACATTCCTTAATGTTTGTCATAACAAAAACAGAATGTTTTGAATTATTTCCAATATTCTTTGTTTTTACTATTAATGCCAATAGCATTTGAACTCGAGCTGAGAAAGGTACTTTCGACTCAGTCGTATTTACTGTCGCCACGATTTGCATATAAAGTGTTGAAAATACCCTAACAAACATGGTTATACATGAACCTGATAAAAAAAGTTTCTTGCAAAAAAGTTAGCAATTTAGGAAAAAGTAAAAAATCTTCAAAACTTTTTTGGAACAAACTTGACCTACTGAAGTACCCCTATAAAAAATTACAAAGGAAAACTCCACTAAAAAATTTAATCAAAAAAAAATTCAGGACAATGTAGAGTGAATAGTAACTCTAATATGGTGCTGATTTTGGCTTTTTGCCAACAATACCATAAAAATCATTTTTTCGCCCAAAAATTTGTGCGGGTGTGACGCTTGAGCAAGTTTGTTGTAAAAAAACATGTTTTCAGCCATTTTTTAAATTACTTTTTTTTGGAGAAACAGGTGCATCTCTTCCAAGTTCATTCGTTCCCCTCATATATCGTGTTTTTTGTAAATTTTAGAGATTGGCAAGGTCATGTGCAAACTCAGTCGTCATAACTCAATCTTAAGAGATTCGGTTATACACCGCTCGCCAGAGCAAGGGAAAGGACACCTGCAAACGTCATCGTCATACCAGGCTTTAAAGACCACATAGCCACTCACCGTTAGAAATGAGATCTACTACTAACCAATGAAGGAACATCATCTGGGGCATCACCCCACGCAAAAGCAGACTTACAATCCTTCACCATCAGTCCAAGCGGTTGGAGAAATCATACCATGCCGAAGATTAACTTGAAAGGAGAGGTCAAAGTCCCCACACTAAGATTCAGCCAACTGCTTGTCTTGATTGACGTATTAAGTGTCAAGATCTTACGGGGGCCGACAAAACCGGCAACACCTACCCTCATAGGCCATTCATCGACGCCTGAACGGACATCGTCAAGGTAGTGAGAGGCCAAAGAGACCTTATTCCAATGCGATGTCGCCACCACCTCGTCAATGCTGCCTGGAAAACTAAAAACCTAGGAGAAACAAGAACTAATAAAAATGGAAGGGATAGGTCCCCCACTCCTCTAGCTGCCAACAAGCCACCAAACAGGATAAAGGAAGGGGGGCGAGGCTTGGTGGCAGCTAGAGTTAGGGATAGGAGGAAAGGTGATGGCGACTAGGGTTAGGGATAGGAGGAGATTGATTTTCGAAAAGAGACGCTTTATTACTTAAAAGATTTAAGCATTATACCCGGCCTCTGCATAAACCCCCTTAGCAACAATAACAGGAGATTGATGGCAGCTAGGATTAAGGATAAGAGGAGAAGTGCAACTTAAACCCCCTTAGTAACAATAGTTATTTAAGTAGACTGAAGTCTAGTAGTTTTACTTCTCGTTTGCCCGTAAAATATCGACCCGCAAAACGCGTTTGCAGTTTCACAAAGATCTCGTTTGCGGGTCGAAAACTAGCGCGGCCGAACAGAAACTGTATCTGAAACTGCATAATTTGAAAAAACAGTTTTGCGGGAGAAATTGCAACTCGTGGACGCGAGTAGTTCATCACGTACTACATAGATTTTACATGATCAAACACTACAAGCACTAGTTCATACTTGTAGGACCTTGAGAAGAGGTGTCTAGAGGGGGGGTGATTAGACACTAAGTACCAAAGTTGCAATTTTTAAGATTTTTAAGTTTAGGTGAAGTTTAGGCACAAGTTTAACATTAACAATACATAACAAGCAAGCATGCAATGAATATATGAGCAGCAGAAAGTAAAGCATCAAACTTGCAAGAATGTAAAGGGAAGGGTTTTGGAGGATTCAAACGCAATTGGATACACAGATATTTTTGGCGTGGTTCCGATGGTGGTGCTATCGTACATCCACGTTGATGGAGACTTCAACCCACGAAGGGTCACGGTTGCACGAGTCCACGGAGGGCTCCACCCACGAAGGGTCCACGAAGAAGCAACCTTGTCTATCCCACCATGGCCGTCGCCCACGAAGGACTTGCCTCACTAGCGGTAGATCTTCACGAAGTAGGCGATCTCCTTGCCCTTACAAACTCCTTGGTTCAACTCCACAAACTTGTCGGAGGCTCCCAAGTGACACCTAGCCAATCTAGGAGACACCACTCTCCAAGAAGTAACAAATGGTGCGTTGATGATGAACTCCTTGCTCTTGTGCTTCAAATGATAGTCTCCCCAACACTCAACTCTTTCTCATAGGATTTGGATCTGGTGGAAAGAAGATTTGAGTGGAAAGCAACTTGGGGAAGGCTAGAGATCTGTTGGGGAACGTAGTAATTTCAAAAATTTCCCACGCACACGCAAGATCATGGTGATGCATAGCAACGAGAGGGGAGAGTGTTGTCTACGTACCCTCGTAGACCGAAGCGGAAGCGTTGACGCAACGTAGAGGAAGTAGTTGTACGTCTTCCCGGTCCAACCGATCCAAGCACCGTTACTCCGGCACCTCCGAGTTCTTGACACACGTACAGCTCGATGACGCACCCCGGGCTCCGATCCAGCAAAGCTTCGGGGAGGAGTTCCATCAGCACGACGGCGTGGTGACGATCTTGATGTTCAACCGTCGCAGGGCTTCGCCTAAGCACCGCTACAATATGACCGAGGTGTAATATCGTGGAGGGGGGCACCGCACACGGCTAAGGAACGATCACGAAGATCAACTTGTGTGTCTATGGGGTGCCCCCCTCCTCCGTATATAAAGGGGGAGAGGAGGAGGGGGCCGGCCAAGAGGGGAGGCGCGCCCTAGGGGGGGCAAACCTACTCCAAGTAGGTTTGCCCCCCCCCTTTCCTATTAGGAGTAAGAGAAGGAAGGAAGAGAGGGGAGGGAAGAAGGAAAAGGGGGGGCCGGCCCCCCTCCCAATTCGGATTGGGCTTGGGGGGCGCCCCCTCCTTTGCTCCTTCTCCCTCCTTTCCACTAAGGCCCAATAAGGCCCATATACTTACCGAGGGGTTCCGGTAACCTCCCGGAACTCCGGTATAGTCCCAATCTCATCTGGAACCTTTCCGGTGTCCAAATATATCCGTCCAATATATCAATCTTTATGTCTCGACCATTTCGAGACTCCTCGTCATGTCCGTGATCACATCCGGGACTCCGAACAACCTTCGGTACATCAAAATGCATAAACTCATAATATAACTGTCATCGAAACCTTAAGCGTGCGGACCCTACGGTTCGAGAACAATGTAGACATGACCGAGACACGTCGCCGGTCAATAACCAATAGCGGGACCTGGATGCCCATATTGGTTCCTACATATTCTACGAAGATCTTTATCGGTCAGACCGCATAACAACATACGTTGTTCCCTTTGTCATCGGTATGTTACTTGCCCGAGATTCGATCGTCGGTATCCAATACCTAGTTCAATCTCGTTACCGGCAAGTCTCTTTACTCGTTCCGTAATACATCATCTCGCAACTAACTCATTAGTTGCATTGCTTGCAAGGCTTATGTGATGTGCATTACCGAGAGGGCCCAGAGATACCTCTCCGACATTCGGAGCGACAAATCCTAATCTCGAAATACGCCAACCCAACAAGTACCTTCGGAGACACCTGTAGAGCACCTTTATAATCACCAAGTTATGTTGTGACGTTTGGTAGCACACAAAGTGTTCCTCCGGTAAACGGGAGTTGCATAATCTCATAGTCATAGGAACATGTATAAGTCATGAAGAAAGCAATAGCAACATACTAAACGATCGAGTGCTAAGCTAACTGAACGGGTCATGTCAATCACATCATTCTCCTAATGATGTGATCCCGTTAATCAAATGACAACTCATGTCTATGGCTAGGAAACATAACCATCTTTGAATAACGAGCTAGTCAAGTAGAGGCATACTAGTGACACTCTGTTTGTCTATGTATTCACACATGTATCATGTTTCCGATTAATACAATTCTAGCATGAATAATAAACAATTATCATGAAATAAGGAAACAAATAATAACTTTATTATTGCCTCTAGGGCATATTTCCTTCAGTCTCCCACTTGCACTAGAGTCAATAATCTAGATCACATCACCATGTGATTAACATCGATAGTTCACATCATCATGTGATTAACACCCATAGTTCACATCGCCATGTGACCAACACCCAAAGGGTTTACTAGATTCAGTAATCCAGTTCACATCGCTATGTGATTAACACCCAAAGAGTACTAAGGTGTGATCATGTTTTGCTTGTGAGAGAATCTTAGTCGACGGGTCTTTCACATTCAGATCCGTTATGTATTTTACAATTTTCTATGTCTACAATGCTCTGCACGGAGCTACTCTAGCTAATTGCTCCCACTTTCAATATGTATCTAGATCGAGACTTAGAGTCATCCATATCGGTGTCAAAACTTGCATCGACGTAACCCTTTACGACGAACCTTTTGTCACTTCCATAATCGAGAAACATATCCTTATTCCACTAAGGATAATTTTGACCGCTGTCCAGTGATCTACTACTAGATCACTATTGTACTCCCTTGCCAAAATCAGTGTAGGGTATACAATAGATCTGGTACACAGAATGGCATACTTTATAGAACCTATGGCCAAGGCATAGGGAATGACTTTCATTCTCTTTCTATCTTCTGCCGTGGTCGGGTTTTGAGTCTTACTCAATTTTACACCTTGTAACACAGGCAAGAACTGTTTCTTTGACTGTTCCATTTTGAACTACTTCAAAATCTTGTCAAGGTATGTACTCATTGAAAAAACTTATCAAGCGTCTTGATCTATCTCTATAGATCTTGATGCTCAATATGTAAGTAGCTTCACCGAGGTCTTTCTTTGAAAAACTCCTTTCAAACACTCCTTTATGCTTTGCAGAATAATTCTACATTATTTCCGATCTACAATATGTCATTCACATATACTTATCAGAAATGTTGTAGTGCTCCCACTCACTTTCTAGTAAATACAGGTTTCACCGCAAGTCTGTATAAAACTATATGCTTTGATCAACTTATCAAAGCGTATATTCCAACTCCGAGATGCTTGCACCAGTCCATAGATGGATCGCTGGAGCTTGCGTATTTTGTCAGCACCTTTAGGATTGACAAAACCTTCTAGTTGCATCATATACAACTCTTCTTTAAATCCATTAAGGAATGTAGTTTTGTTTATCCATTTGCCAGATTTCATAAAAATGCGGCAATTGCTAACATATTCGGACAGACTTAAGCATCGCTACGGTTGAGAAAATTTCATCGTAGTCAACACCTTGAACTTTGTCAAAAACCTTTTTCGACAAGTCTAGCTTTGTAGATAGTAACACTACTATCAACGTCCGTCTTCCTCTTGAAGATTCATTTTTTTTCTATGGCTTGCCGATCATCGGGCAAGTCCACCAAAGTCCACACTTTGTTCTCATACATGGATCCTATCTCAGATTTCATGGCCTCCAGCCATTTCGCGGAATCTGGGCTCATCATCGCTTCCTCATAGTTCGTAGGTTCATCATGGTCAAGTAACATGACCTCCAGAATGGGATTACCGTACCACTCTGGTGCGGATCTCACTCTGGTTGACCTACGAGGTTCTGTAGTAACTTGATCTGAAGTTTCATGATCATCATCATTAGCTTCCTCACTAATTGGTGTAGGAATCACTAGAACTGATTTCAGTGATGAACTACTTTCCAATTTGGGAGAAGGTACAAATTACCTTATCAAGCTCTATTTTCCTCCCACTCACTTCTTTCGAGAGAAACTCCTCTAGAAAGGATCCATTTTAGCAACGAATATCTTGCCTTCGGATCTGTGATAGAAGGTGTACCCAACAGTTTCCTTTGGGTATTCTATAAAGACGCACTTCTCCGATTTGGGTTCGAGCTTATCAAGTTGAAAACCTTTTTCTTATAAGCATCGCAACTCCAAACTTTAAGAAACGACAACTTTGGTTTCTTGCTAAACCACAGTTCATATAGTGTCGTCTCAACGGATTTAGATGTTGCCCTATTTAATGTGAATGCAGCTGTATCTAATGCATGATCCCAAAACGATATTGGTAAATCGGTAAGAAACATCATAGATTGTACTATATCCAATAAAGTACGGTTATGACGTTCGGACACACCATTATGATGTGGTGTTCCACGTGGCATGAATTTGTGAAACTATTCCACATTGTTTTAATTGAAGACCAAACTCGTAACTCAAATATTTGTCTCCGCGATCAGATCGTAGAAACCTTATTTTCTTGTCACGATGATTTTCCACTTCACTCTGAAATTCTTTGAACTTTTCAAATGTTTCAGACTTATTTTTCACCAAGTAGATATACCCATATCTGCTCAAATCATCTGTGAAGGTCAGAAAATAACGATACCCGCCGCGAGCCTTAACACTCATCGGATCGCATACATCAGTATGTATTATTTCCAATAAGTCAGTTGCTCGCTCCACTGTTCCGGAGAACGGAGTCTTAGTCATCTTGCCCATGAGGCATGGTTCGCAAGCATCAAGTGATTCATAATCAAGTGATTCCAAAATCCCATCAGCATGGAGTTTCTTCATGCGCTTTACATCAATATGACCTAAACGGCAGTGCCACAAATAAGTTGCACTATCATTATTAACTTTGCATCTTTTGGTTTCAATATTATGAATATGTGTATCACTACGATCGAGATCCACTGAACCATTTTCATTGGGTGTGTAACCATATAAGGTTTTATTCATGTAAACAGAACAACAGTTTATTCTCTTACTTAAATGAATAATCGTATTGCAATAAACACGATCAAATCATATTCATGCTCATCGCAAACACCAAATAACATTTATTTAGGTTCAACACTAATCCCGAAAGTATAGGGAGTGTGCGATGATGATCATATCAATCTTGAAACTACTTTCAACACACATCATCACTTCACCCTTAACTAGTTTCTGTTTATTCTGCAACTTCCGTTTCGAGTTACTACTCTTAGCAACTGAACCAGTACCAAATACCGAGGGGTTGCTATAAACACTAGTAAAGTACACATCAATAATATGTATATCAAATATACCTTTGTTCACCTTGCCATCCTTCTTATCCGCCAAATACTTGGGGTAGTTCTGCTTCCAGTGACCAGTCCCTTTGCAGTAGAAGTACTTAGTCTCAGGCTTAGGTCCAGATTTGGGCTTCTTCACTTGAGCAGAAACTTGCTTGTCGTTCTTCTTGAAGTTCCCTTCTATCCCTTTGCCCTTTTCTTGAAACTAGTGGTCTTGTTAACCATCAACATTTGATGTTTTTTCTTGATTTCTACCTTCATCGATTTCATCATCATGAAAAAACTCAGGAAGCATTTTCATCATCCCTTGCATACTATAGTTCATCACAAAGTTCTACTAACTTGGTGATGGTGACTAGAGAATTCTGTCAATCACTATTTTATCTGGAAGATTAACTCCCACTTGATTCAAGTGATTGTAGTACCCAGACAATCTGAGCACATGCTCACTAGTTGAGTGATTCTCCTCCAACTTTTAGCTATAGAACTTGTTGGAGACTTCATATCTCTCAACTCGGGTATTTGCTTGAAATATTAACTTCAACTCCTGGAACATCTTATATGGTCCATGACGTTCAAAACGTCTTTGAAGTCCCGATTCTAAGCCGTTAAGCATGGTGCACTTAAACTATCAAGTAGTCATCATATTGAGCTAACCAAACGTTCATGACGTCTGCATCTGCTCCTGCAATAGGTCTGTCACCTAGCGGCGCATCCAGGACATAATTCTTCTGTGCAGCAATGAGGATAAACCTCAGATCACGGATCCAATCCGCATCATTGCTACTAACATCTTTCAACACAATTTTCTCTAGGAACATATCAAAATAAACATATAAAAGCAACAACGCGAGCTATTGATCTACAACATAGATATGCTAATACTACCAGGACTAAGTCCATGATAAATTAAAGTTCAATTAATCATATTATTTAAGAACTCCCACTTAGATAGACATCCCTCTAATCCTCTAAGTGATCACGTGATCCAAATCAACTAAACCATAACCGATCATCACGTGAAATGGAGTAGCTTTCAATGGTGAACATCACTATGTTGATCATATCTACTATATGATTCACACGACCTTTCGGTCTCCGTGTTCCGAGGCCATATCTGCATATGCTAGGCTCATCAAGTTTAACCTGAGTATTCCGCGTGTGCAAAACTGGCTTGCACCCGTTGTAGATGGACGTAGAGATTATCACACCCGATCATCACGTGGTGTCTGGGCACGACGAACTTTGGCAACGGTGCATACTCAGGGAGAACACTTCTTGATAATTAGTGAGAGATCATCTTAAAATGCTACCGTCAATCAAAGCAAGAATAAGATGTATAATAGATAAACATCATATGCAATCAAAATATGTGACATGATATGGCCATGATCATCTTGCACCTTTGATCTCCATCTCCAAAGTACTGTAATGATCTCTATCGTCACCGGCACGACACCATGATCTTCATCATCTTGATCTATATCAATGTGTCGTCACATGGTCGTCTCGCAAACTATTGCTCTTGCAACTATCGCTATCGCATAGCGATAAAGTAAAGCAATCATTTGGCACTTGCATCTTATGCAACAAAGAGACAACCATAGAGCTTCTGCCAGTTGCCGATAACTTCAACAAAACATGATCATCTGATACAACAACTTATATCTCATCATGTCTTCACCATATCACATCACAACATGCCCTGCAAAAACAAGTTAGACGTCCTCTACTTTGTTGTTGCAAGTTTTACGTGGCTGCTACGGGCTGAGCAAGAACCGTTCTTACCTACGCATCAAAAACCACAACGATAGTTCGTCAAGTTGGTGTTGTTTTAACCTTCGCAAGGACCGGGCGTAGCCACACTCGGTTCAACTAAAGTTGGAGAAACAGACACCCGCTAGTCACCTGTGTGCAAAGCACGGCGGTAAAACCAGTCTCGCGTAAGCGTACGCGTAATGTCGGTCCGGGCCGCTTCATCCAACAATACCGCCGAACCAAAGTATGACATGCTGGTAAGCAGTATGACTTGTATCGCCCACAACTCACTTGTGTTCTACTCGTGCATATAACATCAACGCATAAAACCTAGGCTCGGATGCCACTATTGGGGAACGTAGTAATTTCAAAAAATTTCTACGCACACGCAAGATCATGGTGATGCATAGCAACGAGAGGGGAGAGTGTTGTCTACGTACCCTCGTAGACCAAAGCGGAAGCGTTGACGCAACGTAGAGGAAGTAGTCGTACGTCTTCCCGGTCCAACCGATCCAAGCACCGTTACTCCGGCACCTCCGAGTTCTTGACACACGTACAGCTCGATGACGCACCCCGGGCTCCGATCCAGCAAAGCTACGGGGAGGAGTTCCGTCAGCACGACGGCGTGGTGACGATCTTGATGTTCAACTGTCGCAGGGCTTCGCCTAAGCACCGCTACAATATGACCGAGGTGTAATATCGTGGAGGGGGGCACCGCACACGGCTAAGGAACGATCACGAAGATCAACTTGTGTGTCTATGGGGTGCCCCCCTCCTCCGTATATAAAGGGGGAGAGGAGGAGGGGGCCGGCCAAGAGGGGAGGCGCGCCCTAGGGGGGGCAAACCTACTCCAAGTAGGTTTGCCCCCCCTTTCCTATTAGGAGTAAGAGAAGGAAGGAAGAGAGGGGAGGGAAGAAGGAAAAGGGGGGGCCGGCCCCCCTCCCAATTCGGATTGGGCTTGGGGGGCGCCCCCTCCTTTGCTCCTTCTCCCTCCTTTCCACTAAGGCCCAATAAGGCCCATATACTTACCGGGGGGTTCCGGTAACCTCCCGGAACTCCGGTATAGTCCCAATCTCATCCGGAACCTTTCCAGTGTCCAAATATATCCGTCCAATATATCAATCTTTATGTCTCGACCATTTCGAGACTCCTCGTCATGTCCGTGATCACATCCGGGACTCCGAACAACCTTCCGTACATCAAAATGCATAAACTCATAATATAACTGTCATCGAAACCTTAAGCGTGCGGACCCTACGGTTCGAGAACAATGTAGACATGACCGAGACACGTCGTCGGTCAATAACCAATAGCGGGACCTGGATGCCCATATTGGTTCCTACATATTCTACGAAGATCTTTATCGGTCAGACCGCATAACAACATACGTTGTTCCCTTTGTCATCGGTATGTTACTTGCCCGAGATTCGATCGTCGGTATCCAATACCTAGTTCAATCTCGTTACCGGCAAGTCTCTTTACTCGTTCCGTAATACATCATCTCGCAACTAACTCATTAGTTGCATTGCTTGCAAGGCTTATGTGATGTGCATTACCGAGAGGGCCCAGAGATACCTCTCCGACATTCGGAGTGACAAATCCTAATCTCGAAATACGCCAACCCAACAAGTACCTTCGGAGACACCTGTAGAGCACCTTTATAATCACCCAGTTACGTTGTGACGTTTGGTAGCACACAAAGTGTTCCTCCGGTAAACGGGAGTTGCATAATCTCATAGTCATAGGAACATGTATAAGTCATGAAGAAAGCAATAGCAACATACTAAACGATCGGGTGCTAAGCTAACTGAATGGGTCATGTCAATCACATCATTCTCCTAATGATGTGATCCCGTTAATCAAATGACAACTCATGTCTATGGCTAGGAAACATAACCATCTTTGATTAACGAGCTAGTCAAGTAGAGGCATACTAGTGACACTCTGTTTGTCTATGTATTCACACATGTATCATGTTTCCGATTATACAATTCTAGCATGAATAATAAACAATTATCATTAAATAAGGAAACAAATAATAACTTTATTATTGCCTCTAGGGCATATTTCCTTCAAGATCAAGATTCATATGGTAGGAATGGAATATCTTGGCCTCAACACATGAGTAGGTAGTTCTCTCTCAGAAAATGTATGCTGGAAGTGTAGGTTCAGTCTGATGGCTCTCTTCGCGAATGAAGAGGAGGTGGAGGGGTATATATAGCCTCCACACAAAATCTAACCGTTACACACAATTTACCAAACTCGGTGGTACCGATTCAACAGACTCGGTCGGACCGATTTAGCAAACCTAGTGACCGTTAGGATTTTCGGTGGGACCGATATGCAACTCGGTAGGACCGATATGGTTAGGGTTAGGGCATAACGTAATCTCGGTGAGACCGATTACACAAACTCGGTGAGACCGATTTTGGTAATTAGCTAACCAGAGAGTTGGTCAGGCAAACTCGGTGGGACCGATTACTCAAACTGGTGGGACCGATTTTGGTAATAAGTTATCCAGAGAGTTTGCATTGTAATCTCGGTAGTAACGATTGCTCAAACTCGGTGTGACCGATTTTGGTAATGGACATACACAGAGAGATTACAATCCCATCTCGGTGAGACCGAGATCCCTATCGGTGAGACCGATTTGTCTAGGGTTTGTAGCAGTGGCTATGTCATCTGAACTCGGTGGCGCCGGATAGAAAGAATCGGTGTAGCCGAGTCTGACTTTAGGTTTAGGACATATGTGTGGAAATGGGAAAGTAGTTGAGGGTTTTGGAGCATATCACTAAGCACCGTGGAGCAAGAAACTCATTAAGCAACACCTCATCCCTCCTTGATAGTATTGGCTTTTCCTATAGACTTAATGTGATCTTGGATCACTAAAATATAAAATGAAGAGTCTTGAGCTTGAAGCTTTAACCAATCCTTTGTCCTTAGCATCTTGAAGGGGTTCCCACATCCTTTAGTCCATGCCACTCCATTGTTGAACTTATCTGAAAGATACTAGATAAAAGTGTTAGTCCAACAAGAGATATGTTGACATTAATTACCAAAACCACCTAGGGAGCACTTGTGCTTTCAATACTACATACTACATCAATACTAGTACTAGAGGGGTGGGGATCTCACGGCGGTGAGGTCGCGGCCATGGACGGCGCCGTGGAGGAGCTCAATCCTCCTCGCCGGAGCTGCAGAGGTCGATGTACTTCGCCCTCTGCTCCTCGCGGATGCGGCACCACTCCTCGTCCTTCTCCTTGGTGGCGAGGTTGGCGGCGACCGCCTGCCGCCACTGGAGGTCTTCGAGCTCCTCGGCGTGGCGTCGGCGCTCCGCCTCCTCGCGCACGCTCCGCTCGGCAATGGCGGCCGCAACCGCGTCGACGTCGGCGACGAAGTCTTCCGGCCCAACGACCCCGCGACGGCCGAGCGGAGCGGGCTCCTCGGGCTCCTCCTTGACGGGGACGAAGTCGAAGGCGTCCGGCTCCTCCGACCACTCCCTCTTCATGGGGAGAAGGCCCGCGTCGAAAGAGGAGCTCCCGACGTAGGAAGATCTCGCCGCGGAGGAGAACGAGGCGGCAGAGGACGGGGTACGGCCGTGCCGACGGTCGTACTCCCCCGTCTCACGGACGCGGAAGCTCGCCGGCGGCGACAGGCTGCGGTTGGTCCACTTCCGGGCCCTGCGCTTCCTCGCGCCATCCGACCGGACGCGCTGCTCGCGCTCAGGGTCGCTTCCGCCGCCAGAGCCGCGTCCGGAGCTCCACATGCGGCCCCACATGGCGGCTGGAGGCAGGGAGGTGGTCGCTGGTGGCGAGAAATGTGGAGAAGGGGGGTGGGGAATTGCGTGGCTCGGCGGCAGCGGGGGATATGGTTTAGACCCACAAACGCGCCGTGAAACCGTAGATATAGCAGTCGGGGCGTGCGGTTTGCGAGCCGCGGCAAAAGAATTTACGGGCCGGGCATGTATGCGGGCTCTATTCTAGCCGAAAAATTGGGCCAAGCCCGCATACTCGCCTGAATTTTGCGGTTTCGCGTCTTTTACGGGGTCTGCTAGACTTTAATTTTGAAGCTCGCAATCTCGCCAAGTTCGCATGTAATCTAGACATAGGTCGTCATATTTGGCTGGGGAACCTCATGATCCAACCATTGTACCTATGGACATTTTGCTGAATTAATAAAGTTGGGCGAGAATTATAAAAAAAAAAAGGTTGTTCTGTGTCATCTTCCATCTTAGTATATCCCAGGTATTACAGCACGTCGTACAACATCCCAGTGTATGGTTGTAGTCTTCACACCATCACTAACCAGCGACTAGCCATTGCACATCTACCTGTCTGTTCCGGACTTCCTCCAGTCTCCCAACCCATTCCAAACATCGAACAAACTCTTCCACCGTAGCTCCTGCCCCGCGTGGCGTCTCGCTTCGGCCTGAGCTGCCGTTTCAGCCTCCACGTCTTCACCCCCTGCAAACATTGTACAAATCCATGCATGGACTTTCAGTCTCTGAACTTCACATGGTTCTCAGTTCGTAGGGATGAACAGCTGAATATACTACCGTTGGCGCCCCTGGAACTATCTTGCTGCTCCTGCTTCTCGAGTTTCTTGGCGAAGTTCCTGGCTGCCGCGAACACGTCCTTGGGCCTCTCCCACCCGCCGCCGAACATGCCGTGCCCTTCCTTGGGCTGCGGACGCGCCATGAACTCCAGCACCGGGAGCTCTTCGCTCCCGACCCAGTGGATGCAGTTCACAGGGCAGCACTCCACAGCCACCTGCCATTGCAAGTCGAATGAATAAATCAGCAAAAATATTCAGCAGATTAAGATCCCTGGATATGTTTCAAACAGCTGCACTGCTGCCGATGCTCGGTGAGAAACTGAGACCATCTGGACTACCTGGATCTGCTGCTCCACGTCGCCAAACTGGACTTCAACGTGCGCGCTTCCAAGAACATCGTCCATGGCAAACGTCTTGCCGGCATGGTGAACACACTCCCTACATCCTGCACATGGCAACCTGTACCTCTGAAGCACTGATGTTCTTTGATCAGAAATATCAGTACTACGTACCTATGCATTTGTTCTCATCCACAAAGAGAGCCTGGCTCCTGATAGGCCCATTCCAAGAACTGTATCCCTCCCCGGTGTAACCGCTCCCAAAGCCGCCTCTGCTCTTGCCAAATCCATCAGCTTTCCTGGATGAACTCCTCATCAACACCTCATACGCCTCATTCAGCAACAGCGTGTGGTCATGGCCCTGAACAGAAAAATACCAATTCACAGTTTAGATTCCATGATGCAAGGGAAAGAACCGATCTGATATCTAACACGACAAAACAGTTGCTATTTGTCGAGTTTTTTTTTTTACCTTTTACCTGAATTTCTATGAAACCAAAAACCATACCCAAAAAGAAGAGTAAATCGAAGAACAGGCAGATGGATGCGCACCTTGTCGCCAGCAATATCAGGATGGTGTTGCTTCTGGAGTTTCCTGTAAGCTTCCTTGATCTCCTGAGGTGTGGAATGAGTTGCTACTCCAAGAACCTGGTAGTAGTCCCTTCTTGTCTTCCCCTTTGCTGTGCTGCAGCACCTGATCATGGTCCTTCTGTACTTGTTTGGTCTAATCAGTTCATGGTGAGCTGATCCAGATCTGAGCTGCAAACAATAGTGATCAGAAGCAGCACAGGTGCTGAAGAACCCTGCCATTTCTCACTTCAGGTTCTTCTTCCTGTGCCCGTGAGGCTGTGACTCCTGGGCAACTGGAGATAAACTCTCTTCGGATATTTGCTGCTGACGAGTACAAGAAGCTGTCATTTTCAGAGAACAGATATTTACAGGATTTTTTTCATGCTTTCTACCTATTGGACATAAAGGAGAGGACCGAAAAAGCAAGCAGACTACTGATATTTGCATTATAACTGCACGTGTAAATATAGATTGCTCAAAACATTTCCCCTCGATGGTTTTAATAAGGTCATATTCCTGATCGTACATACATGTTCTGGTACTCTAGGAAATACAGTATGTGATCAAAGCTTATTCTGAGCGTATATGCAAATAAATAACAACGTAGATGTGTTGTGCACCTATGAGTACAACTATACATGCCAGCAAGGACCATATATCCTACTCCCTCCGTCCCATAATGTAAGACGTTTTTTGACACCACTAGTGTGAAAAAACGTCTTACATTATGGGACGGAGGGAGTACTACTCTACAACTTGAGCCGCCTATACATACATATTACATCTGTGGTCTTGTCTGGACTACGTAGATCTTCCCATCCTTCACTACTCCCTCAATATCCTGCGGTGACCCATAGAGCTCCTCGATGGCGTGGCCAGCCCGTGCAATGCTTGAGAGGATTGAGCTCCGGAATCCAGAGTCAGTGATGAGAGGGTCGGTCGTGTAGTCGAGTACAACTTCATCTTCCACATCCATAGGGACACTGAAACAGGCACACTCCTTAGCTGTAATACTAAATGAATTTTCAAGCATTTGCGTAAAGCAAGTCTCATGAAGGATTTTCACTAACCTATCATACAGCCCTGCTCCAGCGTAACCTTCCAGATCCTCACCATTAGAGTCTGAACGGAAGATGATTGACCGCTTTATGAAGAGACCAATTGGCTTGCTAGGGTAACCGAGTACCTATTAATGCGCTACATTCAGCTCAGCAAGAATTTAACATGTGAAAAAACTAAGATACTCAAGATATTCTCACCTTGGGAGAGTCGAGGTCATCTTTCTTACACACGAAGCTCATGGCACGGCCAGGATAAGCTCCCACAAGTGTTTCTCCAAGTCCTTTCACCACTTCAGCATATATCTCAGAAGAATCTCCAGATGACGGGTTCGTAGTATGAATAACAAAGGCATAGTCTGCGTTGACAATTTCTTGTACAAGAACAGCCATGGAAAGGTACTCATGATCGAGCTTCACCTTGCGGGTGCTAAAATATGCTCTTTCATTCCATTTTGATGCCCAAACCTAAAATAGAAATTATGTGAGATGTCGAAATCCCCCACTCAGAACGAATTCACTCACCCACTAATTTATCATAATCAAATGCTCTGATCTCTATAATAGATCTATCTAAGCTTTGGGGACAAATGATCCAAGAAGATCCAATTTATGTAGGTAAGTCCATGGCGTTTCTAATGACATCAAAACTCAGAGATGTGCATTCTGGATCCTTCACTGGTATGAGTGTCAGGAGAGCAGACCTTTTTAATTGCCATCCATGCTTGCTCCCAACGGTGGTCACTTTCATCTCCAGGCCAGGGCATTCCGGAGCTTAGCATCTTCTCCTTCAGCTCCTTAACCTGTAAAGGGAAGTATAGAAAAAGTGAGATAAACAAGGTTTCAAATTGCAATGAATGCAAATAGAATTTATAATTATTTTTTGTTTAAGAAAACTGTGGGGAAAACCCCGACAATATAAATAGGAACCTAAATTTATGTCGTAAGGAGTGAGGACTTGAGCCCATGTGGTGGGACTGTATCCACTCTCTCACTTCTTACTACCGCTGACAAAAAAATACTTTAAAGGACAGATCCAGTGCTAGAAGCTCCCACACCGGGTGGGGTCTGGGGAAGGATTATACGAGCCTCCCCCCTGCACAGTGCAATGCAGAGAGGCCGCATCAAACCCAGGACCTCTTGGCACAAGTGGGGAGTACTTCACCACTGCGTCAGGACTGTCCTTAAAAAAAAATCTATCGGATTTAAATCTTTAACTTAATTCTTCTAAAGATCTGGGTACGTGGCGGTCCGTTCACCTCTTAAGTTTCTTTATACTCTTTTAAAGATCTGAGTTGGTGGTGGCCCGTTTACCTCTTACGTTATTAAGAATCGTCACATTTGTTATCCATTTTATGAGGGATATACATATGGTTGGATTCAATTGATGTATATTCTGAGATTTTTTTTTTCTATTTTGTACAAACTTATGGACTACGTGGCGCAAGCGTTTAAACAACTGATAATAGTATATAACAAAATTAAATTCCATAGACAAAGCACAAGCATTTAGCTACTTGCAATGTTATATCTTACCAGTTGAGTTGGAGCAGTTAGATTAAGAACAGTTTTCCGGATTTCTCCTAGAGCACTAAAATCTTCTTGAGCAAGTCTGCCCTTCAGCATCTGTATGTTTTGTGCTACTTCCTGCCATCAAAGGACGGAACAATCAGTTGGCTCATTGCCTGGAAGATCATTACTTATTTCAAGTGTACTTTTGTGATAACATCATAACAATGTATGAGAATAATAAATTAAAAAATCATTATTGTGCTAGCAACTTTTTGTATTGGACAGGCAGATGAAACAGATTTCTCTAACCACTGTATAAACCGAGTGATACGGTGCTACCATTCACTTATTTAATTTCAAACAAGAACCACCAACCTTATTGGTCTCATCAGACAATATCTTCTCAAAGGTCCCAAATGGTATCGCAACTGATGTTGGGATACCAACCCATGAAGGTACTTTTCCTTTCAGGTATGCTATGTTGCGGGACTTTGCTCCAACCTGACAACAGAACGTGAGTAGCCAAAAGTGCAAGGCAAGAAGAGAAGGAATCCAACAGAGCAACAATTTGTTTCCTGATTAATTCTGAAAGTAGCATTTCGTAGTGCATAGAATTCTGTTATTACCATTTCATCAGAGAACTCTTCCGCTGATATTGCATATTTTCCAAGGAACTTTTTCTTGACTAATGATAAAGATGGTATTGCTTCACCACCTTGTGTATCTGAAGAACTTGACTGCATAAGTTCACTGTCCGATACCTCCCTACAAAGTGGTAGACACAAGATGTAATTGATTGACATATAATCAAGGATAGAAGGAGGATTATCAAGACAAGTAAACTAGAAAATACTAAGCCAAGGGATTCCAGGTTGGCTGTGATATTACTGGTGAAAGTTGAAAACTGAATAACAAGACGAAATATGATCGTATGGCGATAGTTCAACTGGTGTTTAGCTACTTGTCACTTATATAGCAGAAGGTTTTCCCAGCCCTATAAACTAATCAATCTTACTGACTATTGCTAACATAACTGACGTTGGCCTTCGAAAAAAGACAATTAGTACCTCCCTGTACCAAGTTATTCTCCATGGATGTGGCATGTGTTAAATAAAGGGCTACTCTGACAGAAGAAACTATTCATCAGATGTATGCAATTCATAACTAATAGTAAGAACTACCTGTAGGTGACATCTGCAGAAGTAGTTTTGAAGGAAAACACCTTCCCTTCATGTCCTTGAAGTTCAGACAGGGTGTTCGGGTCAAAGCATGTCGCAAACAACACCTTAGATAGAGAGAAGTGAGGCCATGTTAGATCAACAGAGGAAACATATCTTATCAAAACTAGAAATGTATTTGTGAAGACAAAAAAACCTTGCAATTCCTTGCTCGAACTGACACATGAGACAGAACATCTGGCATATCAGGTGTTATCACGCCAACAACACCATCTGGTATTTCTTCCTCTCCCTTGACACTCTTTGCCACAAGGATTGTTGGTTTATCATAAGTTTTGTTTTGAACAGAAAGCAACTTATCAACCACTACAATATAACCTGTTACTTCAACTGGGCTAATAACCTGCCAACTATTAAAAGGAGATGGACGTCAAGCACAGAGTAAAGGAACATAATACAATAAGATGTATAAACTGAATTGCTAAGTGACACCATTTCAAAATGACAGGTAATGCACAAGGAATCGTGGTGTAAAAAATAAAATAGCAACCATGGAATTCACAATTTTACCTTCCAAGGTGTGCGACATTTCTGAGAACAGGGTCAAATCGGTTCAGAAGAGCAGATAAAGTGGCAGCTGATCCACCACGAATTACTTCTTCTGTGAAGATGTCAACCTGCCAAAATGATATTTATGACTAGTCCCTAGAGGCCAAAATATGAACATAGATAAATAAAGCTGAAGTTCATAAAATACGTACTGCCCATTCCTCAACGTTGAGTAATGAGCCAAGATATTCAGCCGAGGGCTGCATCATATTGTAGTATTGTTCGCCCTTGCTCGCAAGGGCAAGTCTGGTTCTGTCAAGAAATGCTTTAGCGTAGAGGGCCCATTGGTCATCCTTTTGCTTAACCATGTCCATGGCTCGATTCCATCCCTTCAGGAAACACAGTAGAACAAAGTCACCATCCTTGATAATCATAACATGAAGTTCGCACATAACTGTTAAAAAAGAATAGCACATAACTGATAATTCTAGAAAATACTCCTTCAGGAAACACAGTAGAACAAAGTCACCATCCTTGATAATCATAACATGAAGTTCGCACATAACTGTTAAAAAAGAATAGCACATAACTGATAATTCTAGAAAATACTCCCTCTAGTAATTTTGAATTCATGACATTCACATAGTTTGAACTTGAACTTGATACTTTTAGATGGTGTTAAAAACTTGAAATTGCTAAAGAGAAAGAACACATTGCAAGCAATGGAGATACCCATAGGTACAAGACAAAGAATAACTAATAAGTTGAAACAGAAAACAAGAAAAGGAAAATTGTGAGCATCCACCCGACATACAAAAATAACTATATTATGGTTATGCATATCAAATTAGATGCAGATGAAAAATATTTTGTCTCTAGAAAACTTGAGACAGATGATCAATTTACCTTTAAGCAATATAAGATGTCTTCGTTGTCGTCAGTGGACAAGGCAAGATTTTCAAGAACAAGACTGATGAAGTACATAATTTTCTGGACAAGGGGAAAACATGTTTGAATGAGATACAACAAGATATAGTGAGTGTACAAGCACATATAGTGACATGACTAAAGCGATAATTGTGTAACCAACCTCCGGTGCTGCATCATTCAGCTCCTCATACGACCTTTCAACTGCTGTCCTGAAAGTAGAATCAAGAGCAATGTCCAAAAAGATAAGATCCTTCAAGCGTTCAGATGAGCCAGTGAGCAAAGGGCGTAGTTCAACACGAGCCTCCGATAACCCCTGCAAGGTAGCAATTAACATTGGCAACTCGTGATTCACATGGCAATCCAGCAGAATTGGTGAAATAGGCAAAAATTAATTAGTTCCAACGAACATAATAATTTGATAGAGAAATAATCCTCACCTCAAGAAGTGGCTCTGCTGACTTATCCTCAACATGGTCAAGCACAAATTGAAGCAAATCCTAGTCACACAATGAATGCCATAAAATAAATTTACAACATAAAAAATGTAAACATGTTGAGAAAAAGGGTAAGGATTTTACAGGAAAACCAGATGATAAACCATTCACCGGGTTGATTTGAACACCAACCATGAAACCTTCACCCTGTACCCAACCAATTAATTCCATTAGATACGAGCACAGGTATCTAGTTTTACCAGAGTGATCACTGATGAGAATATTACCTCTGATTTGTATCCCATACATGTCGCAATAGCAGACTCAAGATCAGCACCAGAGTGCACAGCCTGAAGAAATAGAAGTAGAATAACATTTGATCACTGATAAACAAATGGTGCGTGATATTTTACTTAATTATTCTTGAACGGGGATAAGAATGCCACTCAAAATGATATATTTATTTATTTAAATTGCCATCGGCTATGCGGCTGACAAGTTAAACCTTCCTCTAGGAAACGTGGAATTATCATGATCAGCATGGCAACATCATATATTTTCCATAATAGCTAGGATCTAAAAATAGATACTCCCTCCGATCCAAAATAAGTGTCGCAGTTTTGAACTAAGGTTAGTTCAACCTTAGTTCAAAACTACGACACTTATTATGGATCGGAGGGAGTAATAGATAGTGATCAGGCTTTAATTCTAACTTGCCCCATTTCATACATAATCAATAAGCTCGGTATAGTTGTCATAGAAATTTGGCATGGCTCCGACTAGTGGAAGTGTGTCACCAGTCTAGGTCAACAATGAAAGCGTACTACTGTCTAAGATTTGTGGCAGAGATGGCAAGCTGAGGGATAACAGGTGAGCAGAGAAAGAGGACATGATAATACATTGCATTCAAGCCGGATTGAATCAATGTGTGTGGCAGTCCTTACATAACAATCCAAATGAAGGATAATTTGACGATCTTATCTTCCTATTCGGCCGGAGAGGCTGAGCTAGGGTTGAATATGGAGAGCCATGTTAAGTGGAAACACACTCTCAAATCTCAATGAAAGACTATCCTTCTGATCATCTCTTTGGCTCCAGAAAATAGCCCATTATCGGAAGAGATGTGTTGACTCTGTCTAACTACAGAAGTAATGATTGCTAGATTATTTGAGATGACTAGAACCAGGAGGATAGCCAGAGCAGCATGACCTAAGGGATCGAGGTACAGACTAAGGATGAAAGGACAACATGGGAAGGACTTCTCCAATTAAAACACAATCACATGAGGTAGGTAATTCTAACTAAAATAAAATAAATAAATAGTTAAAAAGGATAGTCACAGCTCATAGTAGTTGCCATGGACCCAGCAAAGGTGATTTTATGTGTAAGCTGTCATCAACTGAAAACTGACCCACAGTTCTGAAAATGCCTCTCATTTTTTTAAATGTATACAAAACCCTCTAAAATAGTAAGGAGTTCTAATAAATTGACCCCACAGGATTTTAGGTCTGGCAAGTGGCACCACTACTGACGCTTGGCTTCGTTGACCTGGTGAAGTGAAAGTTAAAAGGTTATACTATTAGCAGAGAAAGGCAACGTTCTGCATATACCATCGCCCATATGCCGTTGAGGATTGATCTAAATCATTTCTAAGCAACAGAAGAATATGTGCCTTCCGAAATTCTATAAGATTTTTCTACTGTATAAGACGTTGGGAACCACCGAGTATCTGAATGGTAAGCAGACAAGGTTGTGTCACCAAGCACCAGGGTTCCAATACTACCTACCACTTAAGAATACATTGGAGGGGTTGCTTCCCCTGTTGGTTTATTCTTTTCCTACGGTAAGGCATTTGCAAAAGCCAAATTTCACATACAAGCTACATAGGTTATCTTTCCTTCTTTTTTTCACGACCGCTATTTTACATACCTTCAGGCTTCTCATATAGTTGCCCAAATCACGGAGTAACCCCTCTTTCTGGTCACTCCTGAATTTTGGTTCTGAATGAATTGCACGATCATAGCTCAACAGTCGTTCTTTGGTTATGCCATTTTTGTTCAAGGTGTCCCAGTAAACGTTGATATCGAAATCGCTCTTGATATAATCAATTATCGCCTGCCCACAGAGACATAAAGATCAAATCCTCAAAGCCAAAATCTTTAATATGCTATGATGAACTCCAAACATCAATTACCTGGCATATGACTACATCATCTGGGCTTGTATTGTTGTGCAGTTTCTGGTGCCATTCTTCCATAATTCCACCTTTGCAGTCATTATTTCTCTACAAACCAACAAGCAAATTTTATTGACAACCCAAAAGTTTCATGAAGCAACAAATAAAAGGTAGTGGATAGTTTTTTAGGAGCATTAGCTTTCACCTGGATTACTAATATCTCATCACGGATACGCTGACCAACATCACCTTCACCTCCACGACCAACAGCAGACAATAACATTCTTAAGATCTCTCTGTACTGTGGGTAACTTTTGTACATATTCTCGAGGTCATCTGTAAACCTGTCTTGTGCTTGGCTTATCTCACTGCATGGTTATAGATCGTTATGAGGTGCCATAGCAGATGCAACTGAGTGATGGTTTCGTCCGATGTAATATTCAATAGTTCCCAGTCTACTAAATTGTGTTCTGTTTCCGTGTTTTCTTGAGTGAAAATCAGTGAAGAGGAAAGAAGTATGAGGTATCAGGTATGAAGTATGTACCGTGGTTTCACATTGTAGTTCTTGTTCCATATTAGTTGCCTGGTAGACATGAATCTAATCCAAACAAAAAGTCCAACGATACCCAATAGTCCAGCATCTCTGGCTTGGTCAACTAGATCCGCCGCAATATTGAATCTGCCAAGGAACATAGCTTGATTTCATGGATTTTTCAGGAAAGAACAAGTCATTCTTTAGTACAGATATTTGAGTGTCCAACCTGTGCATAAAAGATCGCTGGGCATCTTCCTCCAGATCTGCTATTCTTTCCAGGAAATCCTTTGCGGTGCCTTTACCGGCATCACCCGTATCCTTTAGTTAAGAATAGATATAAGAGTTATTATTAATCCAAGAGTTGTACCAGAATTGAACAAAGAAATGTTACGAGTTGCAAAGGCGAAGTAGAAGAACAATTGCCTTTGATTTCTTAGTAACTTTGGTGTTGAAATCCAAATAGAAGTCGGAGTCGTTGTTCTTTATCCATGTTTCACCACGCCGGAGAACAAAGGGCATCCCCTTGTATCTGCCGTCATCAAGCTCTATCTCAACAACCTGGATATGATTAAGTCCTGAGTGTTTATATGAAGTCTGGAAGAGAACAAAAACAAAAATAGGACCCTCAAATAATATGTACCTGGTATTGCACACCATCCAATTCAGACTCACCGAATGAAGTTTCACATGCCTTGTCGAGAACTGTTGAGCCAGAAGGCACTATGCTAGAAGGAGGTGCCTGCACAATTAAAAAAGACCTCGTTACTACAGACTATGTGTTTCTTTCAGATCTGAGCTTGCAGCTTAAATGCAATTATTTATTATTATTTGCACCTCCCATTCTCCGGGCTTTTTTGCCAGTGCCCAGTGAAGAATAAGTGGCTCCATACGGTTTGTTGCCAAGTGAACTCTGGTTTTACCTAGAGTATTTGTGGCAATTGCCTTCAGAACAGAGAAGTCCAATTAGTTTGGTCAAACCAAAGCTTAGAAATATGAAAGATTGGTCAGGCATGCTAACCAGTATCTCCTCATCACCGATCTTGAAAAGCTTCCTGCTTAGGACGTCACAGTTATCCCCCTCCTGCAAGGACTTTGTGAAGAGATCAAAAACAGTTGGCTGTTTGGGTGCAGCTTTTACTTGCTGTTCTGTAACCACAGGCTTATGTTTATTAAGAAGTTGCGTGATATCTCTGTTTCTGCGCTGAATCCTTTCTACTGAGAAGTACTTCTTCTTCTCCAGTTGCTTGGAAACTTTCTTTTCAAGGTTTCCTTTCACAATTTTCTTCCTTAATTGATCAACTGAGGCTCCATTATCCAACTCAGCCTGCAGTTCCTTTCTTGCTTCCTCAAACTCAACCTAGCAAATGCAAAATAAGAACTTATGTAAAGTGTTAACTAAAAATGGTCAGCTGAACTGAGAGTTGAGGATAGTTCGATGTGTTACCAGTTGCTTCTCTGGGGAATAATTTGGCTTGCCAGCTTTCTCCCATCTTAGGTAAGCCTGGACTTGTACAAGTTCCTCTGGGACACTGGTTATGGTAGTTTGAGATGCAGGAGCATCACTTCCACTCGACTCGGGTGTTTTTGTTAATCTAGCTCGCAGCTTCTTCAGTGGAACACCTCTGTTTAATTCCTCTATTAACTCTGCTCGTGCTGCTTCATACTCCCCCTAGTGAAAGATGACAAAAAAAAAGAATCAGTTTGTGAAGTACCTTTTAAGGTAAGATGCAAATTAATCATTGAACTTGCCTTCTCTTGGTCAGCTGTATAAGACCGCTTTCCATTCCTTTCCCAACGAAGGTACGATTGGATCTGCACAAGATCCTCTGGCACCACAATAGCAGAAGCAGTAGCACCAGGTGCATCTTGCCCCTCATTACGGCTTGTCTGTAGTTGGATTAGGAAATTCTGGCCATTGTTTTTAAACCTGTCCAAAGTAGGGTGCTGCGTTGCTGATATCGTGTGCATTCGAACAAACAAGCAGGGCTGCATGGTAATCCGACAGCAAAACTCACCATTTATTCCGTGCCTCGTCGAACACAAGGAACTCGATGGCTTGAACTGCGGGATCATCTATCTCAATTCTCAGCGTGGAATTGTCACCTGACTGCACAGTTACGGACAGAATAAATACCAACCAAAAATACTCTGTTGTAACTTGTAAGACATAATGCATCTGTGAAGACTGAAATACCTTTACAAAAGGTGACCTGAGGGCCTTGTTCTTGTACACTGTCGTTCCATCCGGTCTTCGGGACGGGAGGAGCCATTCTCTGCAACCAAACAGCTGAATTAGCAAGTCTTCAAATAAAACTGAATGCACAGCATGCGAGACAAGAGAAGGCGGCCAGATTCACCTCCTGTCCGAGCGGAGGGCGCCCCAATGCAGAACCAGGGAGCCGCTGGTGTTGGTCGCCTGGAGATTGATCTCGGCGACCGCACCCTGCGGCGCTGGGTTCAAAGTCACCTGCCACACAGAATGCATTATGACACATAGACAGAAACGAACAAATTTGTATAGTAGTAGCAAATAACTGATCCAGGCTGCACTCTACATGCATGTACTCCTATGTACGTGTACGGTTACATATCAGCACCTGGAGCTCGGAGTTGGACTCCAGCTTGAACCTTCCGACAACCTGCAGCAACCACAGCGGGAGCGAGGTGAGCAAACCGTCGAACGGAAGGCGGGCACTAAACCAAAACCTGGCAGAGCATTGGTGAGCTCTCGCGTGCGCGCACGTACTTCCGGGGAGGCGCGGTCTGTGGGCGCGGCGACGGCGCGGGGCACGAGGAGGCTGCGGCGGGAGACCGCGAGGGAGGCGGCGGCGCGGCGGGCGGGCAGCGGCCGCTGCGACCGCGGGCGCGGCGCCGGCGAGGACGGGGACGCGTGGATCCCGACGGCGCACCGCTCCGCCGCTGTAGCCGCAGAGAATCCGCCCATAGCACGAATCTCAACCACTCCAACGCAGGCCTGATCCCCGCGCTACTGCCCCTGTCCGTACGCTGCTCCCTAGTCCCCCCGTCCCTCCCACGGATCGCTCGCTTTTCCGCCTCTGCTCCTGCCGAGACGAACGGAGCAAAAATCAACAGAGCTACGTACTACGTGTGATCGAGCGGAATGCAACGCTCGAGCAAGAGCCGGAGATCGAGCTGCGTGCGCGTGCGCGTGCGCGTTGGCCACTCACGGCCGCAGTCGACGACGAAGCGGCGGAAGGAGCGGGGCGAGGGAGTGGGCGGTGGTGGATGGGACGGAAGCTGCGGGCGCGGGGCAGGGAAATGGGCGCGGGCGTCGGTGTCAGTGCCCGCGTCGTCTTCCCTCTCTCTTCGTCTTTACTCCCGCGCCGGGGAGTGCGAGCGTGGGTGTGCGTGTGGACGTGTGAATCTCATCGAGTGGCGGGGATGACGGGAGTTTTTTAATATCTTCTCGCTTGAGGCGATAGCAAAACCGCCACACCTTTTTCTTAAAAAAGAAACGGTGTGGTACACTTCGCATCCGCCTCCTTGCCCTTTTCGGCATTTCCCAACGGGGAACGGCGCGGAGCTGCCGACATGTGAACCCCGTCGAATCAAATTTTGAAATTTGAAAAGAAAATATCGATTTAGATTTATTTATTTATATTTGATAAGAAATAGGTCACGGCTTGTTCATCGTGAGCTCGTGCTCGTGGCAAGGAGACAAAGCGATAGATAGGACAACACGGAGCATCCTTCAAACCATACAAATGGGCAGATATCTAGTGAAAACCGCCTTTTTCAAAATCCCAAAACGTCGCTGGAATAAATATATAGCATGTGCATGAGCTTTTTAGAATAGTAATTTCAAAATAAATTGTGACACTAGTGAAGGGCGTGTATACAGTAGATCAACCTACATTGTCTTTCCCATTCTGAGTTCTCAACTTTAAAATCGGCTTACAGTAGATCAGACAACTATATACAAAGAAAAAAAATCAACATCTTCAACACTACAATGATTACACAAGATATATCGTCAAAAATATTTTACAATGAATATTCAATTTTATTTTAAGCAACGTATTCTTTATCGGCATGGAAGGTCAATCAAATTGACACCTAGAAGAATGTGTCAATTATACGACACGAGCTACTCCAAAGTAGTACATTTGACTCCAAAGTGGCTCTATTTCTCATGTGAACATTTGGAATGGAGGTATACGGTAAGTTAGAGCATTCGCACTTGTTGAATCTATGATCTTATTTCTTTCAATCACATAATTAGAAAAGCGAGACTTGAAAACAAAATACAAGGATAAAATGCCATGTATCATGAATCTGGAGTGATGCCTTTGGATGGTTAACATTAACTATACTCTTGATTTGTTGGAGCAATGAGAACAAATATAGAAATATCTACATCGAACTATCCAAAAAAAAAAGAAAAAACATCGCGGGGGGGGGGGGGGGGGGGGGGGGGGGGGGGGATTGAGTCCATATTAGATTTTGTGGTTGGTGGAATTCGCAAGATAACTCTTATAAGAATTTTTCTTAAAGTTACGATTCCTTGTAGTGATTCCTTAGTTTTCTTTAAGGGAGGTCACTGTGCGGAATGACTGTTTTGTATCATCCAGCTTCCAACATTGGTAAATTTAAATAGGTACAACTATTCCAAACTAGCGTTTCTTGCCATTTACTTGTCCCTGGTCCTGCCCACCAACGACAACTTCTCCTACATCAGGCATCATCCACCATGGCAAAAAAAATTAAAAAACTGGGAAGGTAAGAATTTGGATTCACCTATCTCGGATTGTGCGCCACTCCCTGTGCATCCCATCAAGGGCATCATCGTCGTCAACATAGGCAACGTCTGGCAGATGCACTGGCAACTGACAGGTGCGTAAGTTCCATGGATAAACTGCTGATGAAACTTATGCTTGGTTGCATGTAGTCACTCGCTCGCCTAGTTTTCAGCATCCGTGCCCAACATGTGGATGTTTCCAAATTTTTATTGAAAATCCAATGTGAAAAAATCAGTAAACAAAAAAGCCCTAAAGATGATTGAGAATCAACTTATGATTATGATATATGAGAGTAAACAGAGAAATGTGTGTAAAAATGCACATGTAGGGAGGTACTCTTAGAGCATGATGCCAGTAATAAACCTTAGAGCATCTCTAACAACTCTTAACTCCCGAAAGACCCTTACTGGGATCCTACCAAAAAAATTGGGGTATTGGAAGGCTGTCAACTAGCTAATCCTCTAAATTTAACTCCTAATATTTTTTCTTTGCTATTTCTTGCATCCTTTTACATACATAAAACCACATTTCAACTGTAATCACATTTCACATTTTACTAGTTAGATCATCATGTGCCTTGTGCTCAAGGGCCGGATTTGGACGGCGGATAGGTTGCTAGCCGCAATCTTCCTCGGGATGCATGTTGCAAGCTGTGTGGCCAAGCCGATGAGGCTCTTAAGCTTTAGATTTATTTATTTATTTATTTATATTGATAAAAATATATGATCTTATTTCTTTCAAGGGCATAAATTAGAGACGTGAGACTTGAAAACAAAATAGAAGGATAAAATGCCATGTACCATGAATCTCCTACATGTGAAATAACACAATAAGTCTTGGAGTGATGTCTTTGGATAGTTAGCATTAACTATACTCTTGATTTTTGGAGCAATGAGAACAACTATAGAAATATATGCATTGGACTTTTCAAAAGAACAGAAAACATTCTCAAAAGGGGGTGTGGGGGTGAGTTCATATTAGATTTCATATAGAATTTGTGGTCGGTGGAATTAGCAAGATAACTTTTTTTTTCAAAGATAGGATTCCTTGTAGTAGTTCCGTGATTTTCTTTAAGGGAGGTCACAATGCGGAATGGCTATTTTGTATCCCCCATCTTCCAACATTGGTACATTTAAATGGATACAGCTATCCCAAACTATCGTTTCTTGCCATTTACTTGTCCCTAGTCCTGCTCACCACTGACAACTTCTCCCACATCAGGCATCATCTGCCATGGCAAAAAGAAAAAGGAAATCTGGGAAGGTAAGAATTGGGATTCTCCTATCATAGGTTGTGCACCACTCCCCATGCATCCCATCAAGGGCATCATCGTCGTCAACGGAGGCAATGTCCGGCAGATGCACTAGCAACTGACAGGTGTAGGAGTTCCATGGATAAAGTGGTGAAGAAACTTATGCTTGGCTGCATGTAGTCACGCGCTCGCTTAGTTTTTCAGCATTCTTGCCCAACATGTGGTATGTTTCCGAAGTTTTATTGAAAAGTCCAATGTGAAAATTTTAGTAAACAAAAGAAGCCCTAAAGAGGATTCAAAATTAGCTTATGATTATGTTTTCATGAGAGTAAACTATGATTTATGAGAGTACACAAAAAAAATGTGCGTAAAAAGGCACATGTAAGGGGGCACTGCTTAGAGCATGAGGCCAATAATGAACCTTGGAGCATCTTTAACAAGTCTTAACTACCCAAAGACCTTTACTGGTACCCTACCAAAATTTCTTTTGGGGTATTGGAAGGCTATCAACTAGCTAATCCTCTAAATTTAACTCCTAATAATTTTTCTTTGCTATTTCTTGCATCCTTTTACATACATAAAACCACATTTCAAATGTAATCATATTTCATTTAATCACATTTCAACTGTAATTGCATTTTACATTTCACTAATTTTTCATTTCAAGATCAGCACGTGCCTTATGCTCAAGGGCCGGTTTTGGATGGCGGATAGGCTGGCTAGCCGCAATCTTCCTCACCATGCGTGTCGCAAGCCGTGTGACCAAGCCGATGAGGATCTTCGGCATATGATGCTTGGCTGCCCCTTCGCCTGACAAGTGTGGTATCAACTTATTCTGCCCCACTGCCTACACCGATTCACATAGATGCACCACGTTGATTGGTGGCGGTGGCGCCGCGCCCACGGAGCTCGGAAATCGTGTCGCTGGTGGTCGTGGGACTGCGCTTCATTTGGCTTGAGAGAAATAGCCATGTCTTTAACAAGATTCCGTCCTCCCCTGAGAGTGTAGCTTTTTTTGAATAGTTTGGATGACCACATGTATGGCTAGAGCGGAGCTCCTGCTATGGCATCAGCGCACCAAGGCGGGCACGTAGGCGAGTGGTCCTGAGGCCCTTTGGTGGAAGGAGCGGATGCAGGTGTGTTGCATGGCGTGGGTTAACCTTGTAAAATTAGTCTGTAACGTACTATAAAATTAGTCTGTAACGTACTATCTCTTCCAATGCTAATGCAAAGACGGGGGGTTTGCGATTGAGGATAGAAAATTTCTGGGATCGAGAGGTGATAGACTGCCAAACGGGATTGCTAAATTTCCGGTTGACTGAGATTAAACCAAGTCTCAGTCGATACTGTATTCATGGGATCGTACATAAAGATCCGTGCAAATTTTTCTTTTTAGTTTTTCTTTTTTTTTCTTACATGTTTCATTTGACTTAGACTTGGTTAAGAGCAACTCCAATGGGGCGATCCATTTCGTCCGCCCGCGTCTGTTTGGGTCGACGCAGACAAAAGTGACGGCCCAACGCGCCGACCCAAACGGACGCGCGTCCGTTTTTCGTCCGCGGGCGACCCATTCCCGGCCCAATTTTGAGTCCGATTTGCGTCGGCGCGGACACGAGAGGACGCGCGCACGCCTACTCTTCTCCCCGGACCCGCCGGTCGGTGGCAGCCACCACCATTTTCCCCAAAAACGCTCCCGCCCGCGCGAGCTCGCTCCCGCCCCAACCATGGATGACGCCATCGATCTCGATGTCGACCTCGACGCCGCCGCCGGCCTTGCCTCCCTCGCCTCGTCCGGCGCCGTCGCCCCCTCCGGGAAAGGCAAGCCTCGTGCCCCGTGCAAGACCGCCCCTGCGACCAAGAAGAAGAAGGCGCTGACGCCCGAACAGTAGGCAAGCGAGTCGGCCAAGAGGAAGGGCTGGAGGCACGCCGCGGACGCGAGGGATGAGGCCGCCGCGTAGGCCACCGCCGTGGCCGCCGCACAGCAGGAGTTCACCAACGCCCGCGTCGCGGCGGCAACGAGGGAGGCGCTCTACATGCTAGGGGTAAACCCTAGCCAGCACAGCCTCGTCCAAGCCGCCATCGCCGAGGCCAGCACCGGCTCGTCAGCGTTTCCTCGGATGGTGGTGCTCGAGTCACCCCGCGCGTTGGCTTGCAACCCGGTCCCCGGCTTCCACGTCTACCCACAGGTCTCCCGCCTCTCCGAGGAGTGCTCACCCGACGTGAGCGTGGTCGCGCCTTCCACGCCTGAGCCAGCGCCCATCGACCTGAACGCCACCCCGGTGGTTGGTGGCTCGTCGTCCGTCGGCACGAGGAAACGCGCGCGGCAGACGCCGGCCGGTGGGCTCCCAGACGCCTGTAACCTGTTCGAGGGAATGTCATCCGCCGTCGATGAGGACTTCATGCAAAACCTCATCTTCGAGGCCGGTGCGCCAGGCGCAGGCTACGATCCCGACGAGACACAAAGCCAGGACGGCCACGGGGCGTTCTGAAGGAAATATGCCCTAGAGGCAATAATAAAGTTATTATTTATTTCCTCATATCATGATAAGTGTTTATTATTGCTGCTATAATTGTATTAACCGGAAACATGATACATGTGTGAATACATAGACAAACATAAAGTCACTAGTATGCCTCTACTTGACTAGCTCATTAATCAAAGATGGTTATGTTTCCTAACCATAGACATGTGTTGTCATTTGATTAACGGGATCACATCATTAGGAGAATAATGTGTTTGACTTGACCCATTCTGTTAGCCTAGCACTTGATAGTTTAGTATGTTGCTATTGCTTTCTTCATGACTTATACAAAGTTCCTACAACTATGAGATTATGCAACTCCCGTTTACCGGAGGAAAACTTTGTGTGCTACCAAACGTCACAACGTAACTGGGTGATTATAAAGGAGCTCTACGACTAAGGAACGATCACGAAGATCAACTTGTGTGTCTAGAGGTACCCCCTGTACCTCTAGACACACAAGTTGATCTTCGTGATCGTTCCTTAGCCGTGTGCGGTGCCCCCCTCCACCGTATTCCACCTCGGTCATATCATAGCGGTGCTTAGGCGAAGCCCTGCATCGGTAGAACATCATCACCGTCACCACGCCGTCGTGCTGACGGAACTCATCCCCGACACCCTGCTGGATCGGTGTCCGGGGATCGTCATCGAGCTGAACGTGTGCTGATCTCGGAGGTGCCGTACGTTCGGTACTTGGATCGGTCGGATCGTGAAGACGTATGACTACATCAACCGCGTTGTCATAACGCTTCCGCTTTCGGTCTACGAGGGTACGTGGACAACACTCTCCCCTCTCGTTGCTATGCATCACCATGATCTTGCGTGTGCGTAGGAATTTTTTTTGAAATTACTACGTTCCCCAACACGTTCACGCCGGCCGCTGGACGGCTTCATGCGTGATCAGGTCGGCGTCGACCTGGACGGCTTCCCCCTCGACCACGAGTTCCCGGACGACTACGGGTGAGAGGAAGAGGACGAGTGCGACATCGACGTGGATCCTTTGTTCGAGGACGAGCTCACCAACCAAGCCGCCGGTGCTAAGCCCAAGCGCAAGAGCAAGCGTACGAAGGAGTACACGGCGGCCGAGGTCAAGCTTCTTTGCGAGTGTTGGCGAGACATTGGACAAGACCCGAAGACGGGCGCCGAGCAAAAGCATTCGACCTTTTGGACTCGTGTGCACCGAGAGTTCCATGAGCGCAAGAAGTTTCCACCTTACCAATTTGTGAGCACGCGCGGGTGGGTCTCCATTTCCAAACGGTGGAGGGTGATCCAACAAGAGTGCAACAAGTTTTGCGCCACCCTTGAGAGCGTCAAGGCCCGCCCCATGAGCGGCATCGGCATGCACGACATAGTATGATAGCAAGCAAGCTACCCTCTTTTGTGTCATCAAGATCATCCTTGCTATCACTTGCCCATATGCTTGCATGGAAACATTTTGTAGGCATTTCAAGCTTGGGAGGCATTCAAGGTTCAACACAATGGCAAGTGCGTCAACCTCTCTCATTGCTATCGGGTCATCAAGGACGAAGAGAAGTTCAAGGCACAATATGCCGCACTCAAGGCACGCAGGGGAAAGAAAGCCGTGGAGGATGTTGGGGAGGGCGAGCCGGCACGACCACGGGGGAAGACCAACTCCAAGAAGGAGGACAAGCGATATGCAACCACCAACGCCTTGATCGCAAGCGTAGACGACATGATGAATAAGAAGGACTCAAGGTTGGAGGAGCGCCAGCGTTTCAAGGCGGAGCAAATGGATGCTTTCATGGAGATCCAAAGGAGGAGGCTTGATCTTGACGCCGAGAAGCAAGCCAAGATGTTCGAGCTCGAGGCGGAGAAGCAAGCCAAGATGCTAAAGATCGAGGCCGCCAACGCCAAGACCAAGGCGAAAGAAGTGGCTCTTGCGAGCATGATGACCGGGGTGGAGATCATGAAGGTGGATCTCAACACTGTGTCGCCAAGGAAGAGGCCATGGTTCGAGAAGATGCAAGCCGACATGCTCAAGTTCGCCGACGAGTGATCTATGGCGGCAAGGGCCATCTTTTTTGTATGCCGACAGGTGTGCCAGCATGACCACGGGAGCCGAGATGGCGTGGTCGAACTCAAGTCCCACCCTTTTTTGGGAACCGGCTCCTCTACCGTGCAGCGGGCACGGTAGGGATGCTACAGTACCCCGGAAGAGTGTAAATACAGAAGGCACGACAGGGTGAACCGTAGCCGAAAATACTGTTTGCATACTGTAGCGGAATGTACTGTTTCGGTTCTGTAGCATTTGCACTGTTTGCGCACTATAGCAAATAGATCTGAGCCCTTTATACTGCATCTAACAGCTGATAGATGCCCAAAGGCAGGGCACTGTAGCATCCCTGCCGTGCTCACTGCACGGTAGAGGAGCCGGTTCCCCTTTTTTGTGTGCTGGCATGTGCGCCGGCCGGCTGGCGAGGGCGCCAACATGAACTGTGTTGATTTTTTTTGAAGCCGGCATTGTACGTCGGCGCTGGCATGGTGCCGGCATGAGACATGGCCGCTGGCATAATCGGCGCGGGCCTTTTTATTTAAAAGTTGAATGCGGGCATGAAATGGGTCGGCGCGTTGCCGACCCAAATGCAAAACTGGGCGAACGCCGGGCGGGCGGCCGACCCAAACGGACAAAAAGCGGACAAATGCGCCGTCTATTTGGATCGGCCCGTTGGAGTTGCTCTAGACCCATTGCCAAAATCATCCCCAAATTGCAGGTTTTCTGGGGAGTACTCCGTCTTTTCTCTTCGTACAAGCTCCGCATCGGAGAGGCAAAGCAAAAGCGTCACGAGATCCAACCGCCGGCAGAGCCGGGGCAGCTGGGATCTCGAGCGCCAACGCGAGACCACCACGTGTGCCGCCACCAAGTGCCTGACATGTGGACCAGGCGTACGATTTGCCCGCGTGGCATGCATGGGGGACGCGTGCAGGCTTCTCGGTGCGGGCTGCGAGTAGAAAAAAAATATCTGGCGAAGGAGAAGATATGCAGTGAGCTCGCAGGCAGGATCACGTGCGTCTTCTTGTTATTCTTTTCTGCGGAGGCTGGGGCCTGAAAGAGTGAAAGTTTTCATTTTAAAATATAAAAAATGGAGCATTCGTAGCCACCCATAGTAGTACAGTGGAAGAACAAAGAGACAAACATATCGCTGCGATTGTGATTCGTTTCGTTCAGATATATTTCTTTTCTCCAGGAGAGTTTTGAGTCGCTGTACCGCACGTGTAATTTTGGGACAAAACAGCCGGTGCTTTCTTTCTGCCAACAATGATACTAGGAAAACACAAATGATAAATATGGTCTACCGTGTTTTCAATCTATTTATTTTCAATCATAATAGTACAACAAACACCGAAAATAATAAAAATTACATTCAGATCCGTAAACCACCTAGCGACAACTACAAGCACCGAAGCGAGCCGAAGGCGGGCCACTATCTTCGCCCCTCGAGCCGAGCAAAACTTGTTGTAGTAAATAGTCAAAAAGTCGTCCTGCTAAGACCTCATAGGACCAACGCAACAAAACAACAACCGACGCCGATGAAGAGTAGCGTAGCAAACCCTTTATCATGGCAAATCTGAATTTTATTAGCCGGGAAACGATGAAACCTGCTAGAAATTATAGTAAAATGGTGAAGGGGATTCAGAGCTTAGGCCGCATCTGCTAGTACAGATAGTTTTGGAACCTGGTGGAAACGTATTGCCCGCGCACACAATACATACAACAAAAAACGCTGAAATGTGTGTTGAGATATACTAGTAGACAATCTGCAAAGAAGTTTGCACGGTACAAAAAAGCTTGCACAACGAGAAAAGGAACCGACTCAAAAAACAAGAGATTACGGAAACCGATCCATCGCTCACTAGGAAAGCGTAGCATTAGCATAACCAATGGCGTGCATGCGAAGGAAGAAGGGGGCAAGTGAAAGCTTTCCCACGAAAACCGTGACAAGGTACCTTTCTAACGCCAAAAGGAAGAAGATGAAGAATCCGTAACTCGAGTTGTCTTAAAAAGAAAAGAAAAGAAAACTCCCTCACAAAGAAAATCTCTCAAAGGCACGTGCCATTTTCTTGACAGCTGCTTTGCTTCCCGTCGCGTCCCTTCACACGCCCAATAATTTGTTTGAGGAGTATGCCGTTTGCATGGACGGCTGCTATTTTCCATCACGAGAAAAAAAAGTAAAGGTTGATAATTTGACGGTTCATAGAGGTCCTCAGTCGGAAAGATAATTTGACACCACAGCACACGGACCCGTGAGCCCGTCCGCCCATGTTACTGTACAGGACACGGCAAGGGTTTTCTACTCGTGAAAAGGAAGGTGCTGATGTTCGTTAACAAAATAGCCACCCATTTGTTTCCGGTAATATTACTGTGCTGATGTTCTCTCGAAGGTCATGGCAAAACAAACGATTTTTGTAGCAATTTATGTAGTCGCAAGGATGGCAAATTCCTTGAAGCACGACAAATCCTAGAAAAAACTAGACCGATGTGCCATACTCACTGACGAAAATTGCAACCCGCTGACAACACAATTTGCCATGCTCCCCAGCGAACGTTTGCTGGTTAAGCTGGTACTCGCTTCTCCTTTTTTTTTTCTTTCCTCCCAAACAGTTTAACTAGTTGATTCATGTGCACCGCTACAGTTTACATTAGCATCATATTTAGAGAGAGTTGTTCTTAGTTTACGCATATCGACCCGCCACCGCTACCGTAAAGGAGGTCTTCTTCCGACATCAAACGTCTGATGTTACTTACCATGCACCTAGTGCCAGACCAACCATAGATCTACTTACTGCACGTGCCTTGGTTATACCACCAATCCACCATCCCGAGGGGTCAAACTCCCGCTTAAACCGCCCCATAAGGTTAGTACTATTAGTACGTAGTTATGGACTTCCGCTGCCGGCGTGGTGTCAGTCATGCCATTCAGTCAGATCCATCCCACTCCCAGGGAAGAGGTGCTGGTGATGGGCATCCTGCGCTGTATCGCGCTGAGGCCGTGGTAGAACTCCAACTCGTCCGTCAGGCTCCTCCCCTTTCGTTGCCACTCGCGGAGTTCACCCATCAACCTGTCCGCCTGTTCAGCGGCGATTAGAGCACGTCAGTCTTTTGGAATCTAAGAGGATCAGGTGCCTCCATTTTCGACATTCAAAACACCAGAGCCATCTAGTACTAGGTAATTTTTTTTTGTACTTCTAGATACTACTCTACATTTTACCTCCCCGCAAAAAATATAAAAAACTGCGTTTTACCAGCAACTTACCTTGCTTCGGAGAATCTGTCCTGCCGCCTCGAGCTCGGAACACCTTCACGGCATTTTTTTGGCAGCAATCATTACACATGGTTTACAAGCAATGAACAAAACATATAACAAACTATTTTATCTTGTGAATCTAAAAGAAAGTGTATGGACCCAGCAAAAAGCAAATTGCAGGGATGACATATTTGTTTTAATTTTTACCATCTCTGTGATACAAACTACGAACTAAAAAAAGTGCCTCTACAGTCCACAACCCACGTCCAGTAAATCAAACAATCAGCCCTTAACCACACTTTATATCGTCGGATCATTGCTGAAACTAAACAGAGCAAACTACTGCCACAGAAGTATGTGAATATATAGCATCCTAGAAAGAAAAGCGCAGGTCTATCAAGAAAGAAAAATGAATCCAGATTTACAAGCTTTAGCTGACCCAGTGTATAACGGTGAACTGTACTTTTGGTCCCTATAATCTGCTATGAAGCTCAGTTTAGTTATCTACGTTCAAGTCGTACATTTTAGACATATATTCAAAGTTGCCTATCAACTTGTCACTGTTATTATATGGATGAACGAAAGATGAGATGACGCAACCATAGGTTACCTACATATGAGATAACATACTATTATAGAGCACTAATATCCAACACTACTAAGCCATAATCAACAAAGGATTAGATCCTTTTGCATCAAATATCAACTTTTTGTGTCAATTGACCAGAGTAATCACTTCTGCGTGTGGTCACTCAATGTTCTAAACAGCCATCGAACAAAAGGATCAACTAAGATGCAATGCTAAAACTTAATGGTAGACAATTTAAGCATGCGTGTTTGATTATACCCTACTTTACCGAACTATGCCTACGACTTAACAATTTATGCCATTATTTGGTTTGTCTACCAAGTTTGCCTTGCCCTATCGAACTTATCCATGCCTCGGTGTTGGTGCTTTGTAATACAAAGCGGGGGAAAACCCTTTTTCGGTAAGGAATCTCACAAGTAGTCCGGTCAAATCATGGGTGAGTAAATCCAGTCAATTTTTCATTCCCAAGCGTCCAACGTTGTTTCCCAATGACAAATAACAAGTGTCTGTCACGTTACCTTTCCAAATCATGCTTACTCTTGTGATTATGTTACTTAATGATGAAAATTGGTTTCACGTCTCATACTTAGAGAATTATAGATTAATTCATATGATAAACCGGCTAATGATACCAAACCGTTTGCTTACCTTGTTTATATATATAATAGTTGTAAAATTAAATATGCAAATAATGGTGATTGTTGTTTCAAATGTGGTATATGTAACCCAGACATAGAATTGAAAGTGGAATAAACAAAAGCTTGAAACATGCTAAGAAAGATTTCATTACTCACTCGGCCTTTAGCATCATGTTCTGACAAATTAAGAGACTGCTCCTTTCCTCTCCTATCTACAAAAGATACAATCAAAAAGTTAAAACTATTGATTATCATAAAAGTACTCCTAACAAATTTCTAACCTCAACAACATTGACACTTCCAAAGTGGTCAGCATCGCCATTTGTGTTGTGCCTTTTCTGGGCCCTCGTTTCAATCATCGAGCCAGAGTTTCTTCTTTTGCACAGTTCTGCTTGCAGTACACTAATCAGAAAAATATTAAGGGGATCCATCGAAGGGGGCAAAAGATATCTGAAACCAACCAGTTTGCTGCGGTGTGCTTGGCATATATAATGAAGTCCTCATATTTTTCCTTGCTAAAGGACATGCACCATAGTCCATTTGAGCCCTCAAGGCACCAATGTGCAAAGGATTTAATGAGTTACCTCCATTGAAACGGGAGTTCAATACTCCAGATGCTTTGGCTCTTGAGTTCCTGGCATAAGGTGTTGCTGTAGCTTGGGCTACTGAGCTATTATCATTGGTAGCAGCAATAGATGCATAATATGCTGGACGAAGAGATTTTGTGAGTGGCCGGTAGCCAACCAAATGAGCATGGTGCTTCCTGCCACAAATAGATGGTGGTTATGGTAGTCATCTTTTTTCCAAGAAAATAACAGTACATATATAAGAATGATAGGAAGATATCAAAGCATGCATGCAGTAAAAGAACAGGGAAGTGTGCATCTGGCTGGAAGGTGAACGTAATGTAAATATATCTGTAAATGACCAAAGGCTGGGAATACATCTGTAAGCACTTTCAGACCCATATATGACATACTGAACTTACCAATACTCCATTGCCATGTCTTTTAATCTCATCTCAAGTCTCTGAAAAAGTTCCGTCTTCTCAAAATCTTGCTTATCATGTGTAGGTCGTATAAAGTTCGCCTCCAAAACCCCTAGGAAATAATGTTTTATTCAATACTAAAAATACTCTGGTACTGAAATTATAGCGAAACCCAGCAACAAACTAAAAACTGCAATAGGAATTCATACCAGCAATGCCTCTGCCTCGACCTCTTTCAGAGCCTGCAGCCCAAAATGGCTGAACAAAGAAACTAATAGATTAAAATAATATGATATGCTAGTATTTAGCATGCTGCAAAGCATAAGTAAAAAAGGTGGCTGAACTACCACAGTGAATAACATTTTTGAATTTGTAATGTCAGAAATTCAGAATATCCATCTGGAAGGAAATTTTAGTCGAGGAAACACATTATAACAAAGATGATGAATCACCTTGGATAAGAGGGATCATCTAAAAACCCTATATGGTTTAAGCGAACATCTATAAAACCTGCCTGAAAGGTAAGTCCCAACAATGAGGATCCTTTAAGGTGTACCCTCGTTGTAATCAGCCCCTCTAGTAAGTTCTCAACTAATCTGTATTGGACATTAATATTGTCCATATAGTAACTAATCTGGAATTTGTACTTTTGTAATGCTTCTACTTAGCAATTGCATTATTATTATACAAGTTTCTTGTTTCCTGAAAAAACTTACAAGAACAAATACTATGCAACATATGACAAATTTAAAAGCAGTAGTGCATGTGGATGAATCTATTTTACCAGAATAAGACGGTTCCTATGGTAGACATTAAATCCATAGATATCCAGGTTTGGAGCACCTTTTAAGAAGCCAATTGAAGTAATGACATCAACCTGATTCAAAACAGACGCATTAGGTGCACTACATACTTTTCAATCATCTAAACTAATTGTACTTAGATGGATGCTATCTATATTTCAAACAAAGTTCCCTGAGCATTGTGCAATAACCTAGAATGACCAATGAAATGCTCACTGCCTAAAAGGAATGATGCTGCAGTTACTCATGTGCTTAAATGTCGTTTTAGAATGCATGCAGTCAACCATTACAACTTCGGCCACCAGTGTAACCAAAATATTTGGATTTTTGTATGCAAATGTTTCTGAAAGAACTTGTAAAGTGCAAGTGTTATTACCAGACTTGTCATAAAATATTTTTTGTCACATCGTACACCCTCCATCCCAAAATAAGTGTCTCAACCTTAGTACAACTTTACACTAAAGCTAGTACAAAGTTAGGACACTTATTTTGGGGCGGAGGGAGTATTCAATAGGTTTTATTAACATGTAATAGAATAAGTCATGGTCAAAATTGCATACTGGAGATCGTATCAATGCCAATACAAGTACTCCCCCCGTTCACTACTATAAAATGTTTTGGATATTTCAATATGGACTACATACGGACTGAAATGAGTAAACAAACACACTAAAATGCGTCTATATACATCCGATTAAGAAAAGTTAGAACATCTTATACTCCCTCCGATCCATAATAAGTGTCGCAGTTTTGAACTATGGTTGAACTAACCTTAGTTCACTAAGGTTAAACTAACCTTAGTTCAAAACTGCGACACTTATTTTGGATCGAAGGGAGTAATAGTGAGCGCGGGGAGTACAAAATAGTACAGCTGGTAGTTAAGTTGCTCTGCAAAACTACCATTTTACTCCCTCCATTCCATAATGTACAGATTTTTTGAGAAGTCAAACCCTACAATCTTTGACCAATTTTTTGGAGAAAAACATTTATTTACAACTAGAATGCCAAACATATATTATTGGATTCATTATAATAAGTAGTTTCATATTTTATATATTTGGTATTTTAGCTATAAATAGTTTTCTATATAAACTTGGTCAAAGTTTGCAAAGTTTGACTTTTCGAAAAAGCTATGTGCACTACATTATGGAACAGAGGGAGTATTAGAAAAGATGAGCATCATGTTAGTAGATGTACAGCTGAGATCAGTTCTGAACTAAGTTTTCTAGAACAAACCAACCTGTACGCTTATTCCAACTTGTGGTCGATATTTGATACATTCACAGTATATGAGGTCCTTTATAATATGGTGAGGTTCAACAGTTCGTCCACACAAGATGACTTTAAAGTGTTCTGGTAGACGAAGGTATAGTATAGATGCATAAACCTGGTGATATTTAAGCTAGTCAGTCATTAAAAAAAACAGATGTAAGTCTTGGATATATATTTTGTGTTTGGAACTTACACGAAGTGAATATCGGAAGCGATTTGCAATATGCATATGATTCAACCTTTTCACTTTCGCGCGTTCTTCTGGTATCTTAGGCGCTCCTGACATCATAATATCCTGCACCACCATGTGACAAAGTTGCCCTTTAGTGAAAATTTGTACAAATGACTCAGAGAAAGGTAAAGCAAGCAGCACTGTTAAAGTCTGAATGAATTACAACTATAGTTCATTTCTATACTGCATGAGAACAGTATATAGGACTACCGGTGGTGATTGTAATCACAAGGGGTTCAGTGATCAACATCAGTGGTTCGATATTTACTGAGCCAATTTCTTCGACGATTGTTAGTCTCGCAGGGGCAATCAGGTGATATACGTAAAAAAAGTAAATATTTTATATATCTTCCAACAACAAAAAGGTAAAAGAATTCTACTACAGCTTCCATGTCTATAAGATTAGAATATATTCGACTTTTCCATCAAATATTTTTCAAGTGTTGCATGAACTAAGTAATGTTTATCCTTGGTTTTGAAGTACTCCCTTTGGGCGAGTGTAAATTGAACTCCCCCAACATCGTATATTTAGGAACGGAGGGAGTACATATAAATAAGGAATACTGAAATTTGAAATCTATGGAGTAGAGTCGCTGAGAGAAACAAATCGCACCTCATCATCAGTTGTAAAGTCAAGCTCCATTTCATCCGCATCATTGAGCCATAATTTGGATACAACAATTTTTGTGCCATGGCATCCCATGTCCTCAAACTGTCAGCATGTGGACCAGAGTAAGTAGGAAGCAATCTTGTACAAACAAACCATTCCAGATATACAGAAGAAAAAAACTGTATAGCTATTGCATTTCATAACCAAATCTTGGTATTCACACGAAATCTAGGTATTCACCATGAAAATATTGCTTTTAGGGTATAACACTAGTAACCATAGAAGTAACCAGTTACTTTCCTCGAAAAAAAGTAACCAGTTACTATCTGAGCACACCGACATACAATCAATTGGTTTTGGACAAATATTTTCAAGAGGAAGTCATGTCAGAATTCCAAAAAAATGATTAACTGGATAAGTAGAGAGAGTAGTAACTTACTTGATTCAATAAATCATCTTCTGTAGAAAATTGAGACCACCTCAGAAGAGTGGACAAATTGGAAGAAAAATGTTTTTCACCACGGTCCATTATCCTCTTGAAATTGCGGGATGAAGGATCAAATTCATAGTCAACCTATAAGAAAAATAGCATTAGTTGTTTAGTACTCTCTCCGTAAACTAATATAAGAGCGTTCAGATCACTATTTTAGTGATCTAAACGCTCTTATAATAGTTTACAGAGGGAGTACGTATCAAGGGTCTGTGTCAGTTAAAATCCCTATATCCACAATTCGACATACTAATTAATCTTCAGATGACATCATTACCAACTAGAAGCTATTATATTGGAAACAAATTTCAGTTTACTCTTGTCCAAATACTAAAAAAAAACATGGTGATGTGGCTGTAGATACTACATTAATAATGTCATAAGTTAACAAGTTTAATAAACTGACCACAGGCACTAATATGTCATTGCAGCCGGTTCCTTTGAGGAATGTGTAAGAGAGCAGCCCAACACTTCGTGTCAATCTGCTGTCATATCAAATGATTAAACTAAAAGGTTACCATGATATAGTAGATAAGTTTGGCTAGCAAGTTAGCAGGCCATCAGCAAAGATGCTCAACACAATGACATTATATGCTAAAAGCACCCCCCCCCCCCTCCCCTGTAGAGCATGCTTGGTTGGTAGCCAAAAATTGGCAACTCCAAGACTTGCCAAATTTGGCATTTTTTGAGAGATTGACGAAGCAAGTCGGTAGCTAACCAATTGTTTGGCCAGCCAGTTTTTGGTAACCATCCAATCATGCTCCTTTATATCTGTTATCTATATTTATTATCTATTCTATCTATCTATAGTGTAAGAATAACTTTGAATAACAACCGTTGGATGAAGCCGATCCGGCAGTAGAGAGGTGGCAAATCTGAGTGTTACTGACCGTTGGATCTTCCCTTTACTACAACAGATTCTGCCACATCTACTATCTAGAAGATTCTATGGTTGGGTTAAGCCCTATGGACATTTTGCACAAAACTTAAAACACACTTCTACTTCATTCTAGACTTCCCTTGTTCAAGGCTATGGATGTACCTTCATAAATCATGTTTATCTTTGCAGATAGAGTAGCTATGTTGCTATTTTCTATGAAAAATTGCAATATGAGATATCCCAAAAGATGCCTAGACAAGAAGCACTCGATATATTTTACCCGAGTTTTGCATCTTATAATTTATGCATATGCCTCAAAATTTTCATTTGCCCACTATAATGCATGCCGATCTTTGACTGAAATTTGATTATCTGAGCTCTCACGTGCAATGCACGTATAACTTGCTAGTACATTTAGGATGGGAGGTTTAACAAAAAAAATAAGTATAATCAATTTGTTCCGTATTGCATTTTATCATGATAATTAGTGTGTCAGATCAAAGTTCCCATATCTGCTAATGCCAGAAAGTGAATAGGAAAGATAGTGCATTGCTAAAATAGGACAAACCTATTAGCTTTTCTGCAGCTGAATATGATAGCATCTGCCCCAAGCCTCATTGTGCTGGTTTTGAAGCCATTTCCATCTGTAAAAGTAACCACAAGTCAGTGACTATTTAGCAATGGACTAAGCAACGCAGCGAGTTCACAAAAACTATTACATTGTCCAATTGATGAATTCGTGCATTTATTGGAGAATCCGAAGCTCAAACAATGTCGAAGATGCTCAGGACTCATACCGCCTCCATCATCTTGAAAATGGGATTCAAGAAATAAGCTACAGAAAATACTATATAAACATAATATAGCCAGTGCAATTTGATAGTACATATATATCTGTATGCTACCTTGTACCATTAATGAATACTCTCCGACAGGAGAATATTTCATTTTATCTATTTTCACATAGGTTGCCCCATTCTGCACCTACTCCACGTTCCGATGCAAAACAGAAGAATCAAGAAACAAAACAAAGCATGAGAATCATAGATAATGGTGATACTATTAGTGTTCATATATTTGAAACAGAAACCTCATCAACAGTGTTGTCGAGCAGTTCTGCAATAGCTGTAGAAAGAGAGTTAAGCATACATCAATATAGTCAGGATTCCCTAGATAGGAGCATAGACATACAAAAGCAGAAGTGAAGTGCCAGCTTTACAGATATCACTACGACGTACCACCAAATACCCACTTGTGTGACGTAGCATTCGAGTGAAGAAACTTGGGATTAATCCTTAAGCAGTTCTGGCCATCTAATCAAATTGCAAAATTAAATGGTAAGAAGTAAGAACAACCAGAAAATGGAAATAATGTGCATGCAGATGGGGCCATATTGAACCTGTCAGTGCATGTTTTCCTCTATATATTTTTATATTAATACAACCGAGAAAGAGGCTGGGGAAAACACTTTAAACAGAAGACCCTTAATTCATGCATGCATAATAGACTCTGGACACGGCCTCCCAAATTTAGGGATGCCTTATCACCTTATGTAACAGACTATTTGATAGATGGAAGCATCTCTCTATTTTGTGGAATATATCCAACGAAAATAAACCCAACTATAACAATGAAATAAACCGACTGAAGATTGAAGTAAACAACTTGGTAGCCAAGGTAAACTATGAAGGACTCTCATCGGTGGCAGTGCGGGTTGGATGAAGCTCTGCCATATACACAAAAGTGCAGCAAAAAAATCTCACTGGTCAATACTCTTGAGACATGTAACAGAGTAAGGATTATAATTAACTGAACTTTTTAATAACATTAACACAATTCTCAGTTCCATGAAACAGGGAACTGCGTGTGAGCAAGTTTCAGTCCACCAATGGGGAGAGCAGAGTGGACAAGCAGGGTAATCCACCCAACCTGCCATGATGGACGCTCTAAACGGGACAGGCAATGTTTATTGGTGGGACTGTTAAATAAAGTCCTGGGCACGGAAGAGAATAAGAACATACTGTTGATGGAAGCTCGGGCAGCAACCTTGTACTCCCCAGCCTTCCAGAATTGCCGGGGAAAAGGCGCCGCGGTTGAGATGGGAGGGGAACCTAGCAATGCATCTCTCTTGTGACTCTGTTGCACTGTCCTTAGTGAAGATGTAGTAGCACCTTGTTCTGTCATTGACAAGGATGATGCAGCAGCTTGTCCTGTCATTAGCGAGCATTGAGCAGCTTGGTTTTCATGGTTATACCGCATAGCCTCTTCAGCAAAATCACCTGCCGCTACACCTTCGATAAACGATGATGGGGCAGCTTCGACTGCATTTCCAGAATGCATAGCCTCTTCTGCGCAATCAACTGCTGCGACAAAATCCTGCTTTCCAGACTGCATAGCCTCTTCACCGCAATCGCCTGCCACAACACCCTGTCCAGTAAACAATAACGGGCCAGCTTCAGCTGCATGCTCAGACTGCATGGCCTCTTCTGTGCAATCAACTGCTGCAACAAAATCCTGATTTCCACACTGCATAGCTTCTTCGCTGCAATAACCTGCCACAACACCTTGTTCTGTTAACGATGATGGGCCAGATTCAGCTGCATTTTCAGACTGCATGGCCTCTTCTGCGCAATCAACTGCTGCAGAAAAATCCTGATTTCCAGGCTGCATAGCTTCTTCACTGCAATCGCCTGCCGCAACACCTTGCCCTGTAAACGACGAGGGGACAGCTTCAGCTGCATTTTCAGACTGCATGGCCTCTTCTGCACAATCAACTGCTGCAGCAAAATCCTGATTTCCAGGCTGCATAGCCTCTTCATCGCAATCGCCTGCCGCAGCACCTTGCTCTGTAAACGACGATGGGACAGCTTCAGCTGCATTTTCAGAATGCATGACCTCTTCTGCACAATCAACTGCTGCAGCAAAATCCTGATTTCCAGACTGCATAGCCTCTTCACCGCAATCGCCTGCCGCAGCACCTTGTTCTGTAAATAATGATGGGCCAGCTTCATCTGCATTTTCAGAATGCGTGGCCTCTTCTGTGCAATCAACAGCTGCAGCAAAATCCTGATTTCCAGACTGCATAGCCTCTTGCACAACATTACCTGTTACAAGAAACTCTTCCACACCATTAGCAGCAGCAAGAAACTCTTGTCTTGGTACCACTGTCTGAGCTGCCTCGCCTTGTCCATGAGGTGCAACAAACTGTTGTCTATGTGATGTTGTTGCCCCCTGAGCAGCGTCCCCTTTCCCGTGAGCATTCCTATCCTCTTCAACGTCAGCTTCTTCTGTGGTTAAATCAACAATTTCTACTTCCAACTGAGCTGTCCCATGTACATGAGTATCCAGTTCTTCTTTCACTATTGTGGGAGGAAATTCTTCTTTGACTTCTATTGGAGGAAATTCTTCTTTGACTTTTTCTGGAGGAAGTCTTTCTTTGACTGCCACCTCCTCGTCATCAGACAACTCAATCCAGTCCAACAATGCCATTGCTTAACCTGAAGCAACTAGATTGAGTGAGTAACAGGCATGCCAAACGAAGGACAAACACACAATCCAGTTCATCAAACAATTAAATGTAATAAATGGTCATGAAAACAAAGGGCACGCCACATTTCCAATGGTAACTCTATTCTATTATCCTTTTGGTAACAAAAAAACATTGAGTTAGTGGTGATTGGGGCTTCGCCTTGCCGGATGTTATGTGGATTGATCTGTGAAATGTGAGCACATGTGAATCGGCTATACAATTATCAATTTTCCACAGGATTTACAGATTTGGGGATAATCATGTCCGCACGCCGCAGGCGCTGATATTATTTGTGTACGATGGATTTCATATGGTCTTTCGGGGCTTCAATTTTTGAAGCTGCTGCGAGTACGAAGTTATGGAGATCCGTGTGGCCAATCACAGCAAAGTTAGCTAAATGCGATCAGCGCGTAATAATTGGGACCGATCTGTACACGTGTCAGCCAATCAGGGCAAAGCTAGCTAAATGCGATCAGCGCGTAATAATCAGTCGCGCTCGTGACGAATAAGACGATGGAGACAGAAAAATCCATTTCAACCCCTCTCACACAGGAACAGAGGAAATCAGCGAGAGCAGAGCAGTAGAGTTCAGTAACAAACAAAAAAAAAACACCCCCAAATCCACCAGCAAAAACAGAAGCCGAGCTCCATGAAACCCTCGAGTTTGGGGAAAAGCAGGAATCGGCGCCCCGCGCTCGCCTAACCTTCAAGAAATGGAAACGAAAAAAATACTGGCACAAATGCTCCTCCACACGACAACGAACAACAGCAATCCGAGAGAAAAGCGGCGGGCTGGACGGGTTCCGATTCATCGTCAATCGCACAGGGAAGAGCGTGGGCCGATTGCTCGCGGCGCGCAGAGGAAACAATCGAGAAAAGGCTAGGGTTCCTCACCCCGAAAAACAAATCAATGCAGGTCCGCGCCGTCGTCCCCGGCCCGCTGAGGCGAGGGGAGGAAGAAGAGCAGCGGCGAGAGGAATTCGGCGGAGGTGGCTTGCTTGCGAAGGCGGAGGAGAGGGTTTTGTTTGGAGGGGTTAGCGGAGAAAACGCAACACACACTCCGCTTGTTGTGGGCTGTGGGGTGGTGGGTGTGGACGGGACTGAGCGTTGATGAATGATTGAAGGGAGGGAGGTAAAAGTGTGTGTGAAGCGGAATAAAAAAGAAGACCAGACCAGGAGTGTATGTAGGAGTAAAAGCGCGAGAACTTTCGTGGAAGCCGCCCGACGGTCATAAAAAATTCAACCTTCTTTTCCGTCCATCCCAGATTTTTGAGCTGTGCATGTCTACCTTGTTTTCTTGGACACGGTACATCATACGTACCCACACTCGTCTCTACGAACGCACTGACACACATTCTATTCCTATGAGCATCTCAAAGAGACTGAGTCGTCACATTATCTTGAGATTGATGAAGTTGCCACAGATACGTCTTTTACCACAAAGGTATATCGTCAAAAGGGGTAAAATAAATCTAGAAAAATGCGAGCACCGATGTCAAATTTACGTCTTGAAATTTGATGGTTGAGGATATCATTGTCCTCTTAACCATCCACCTACAAATTTGTTCGCGCCTATGCTATTTTCGTTTTACTCGTCTCAGGCATCTCGACTGATCACGTGAATAGATATCAACACAGACACACAGGGGCTACGTTTGTTCTTAGAGTACGGGAGAGTAAGATAAATATCAAGGCCGCAGCGGGCAATAGTTTCGATACATGACCAATGACATGGACATAAATGTCCATGCGACACCCAAATAGCTTCCCAAGCGATGATGATGATGATGATGATGATGATGATGATGATGATGATGATGATGATGATGATGATGAGCATCTCCACTCCCCCCCTCCCCAACACGTCCCTTAAGGTATCTTTTTTATCGTCGGCCCCAAAAAAATCGCCCAGTCACGCTCCAGGAGCCTAAAATTCGCCGGTTTGGACCGAAATTGGCACCGGCGAACACATGTCGAACCGAGCGCGTTGAGGGCGATCGGGGGCGTCGGGGGAAAGAAAAATGGCGCGAAAACAAACCGCGCCAGATCCCCCCTCCTGTGGGCCCACTGAGTCAGCGACTGTGCTTCATCGTCCTCATCGCCTCGCCTCGGCTCTCGCGCGATTCAATGTTGTCGCCGATCAGCCTTTCCATTGATGAATGACTGGTGGCATAGTGATGGCGAGCCACCGCCGCGCGTCCCGCCCTTTCCCGCCACGCGTCTACACCTCACGCCCTCTCGCCGCTATAAAAGCCGACCTTCACCACCGCTCGCCGCACACTCGCCATCTCTTCGCCTCAACGTCGACCATCTCTTCTCCTCACCTTTCTCGCCCAAAAAAGGTGACCTTCACTGCCGCTCGCCGCACAGTCGCCATCGCGGAGAGGTTTCCCGGCGACGGGGCGGCGGCCAACGGCTTTGCCTGCCGTTGGCTGCACGAGTGGGAAGCTCGCCTACTGCAGGAGGCGAACTACCTGACGCTGCCCAACATGCGCGTACCGGGGTGCATGGCGGCTGAGCGTCGGTAGTGTCCTCGTGCCTCCGCCGCCCTCCGACGCGGAACGCCCCGCCGAGATCGTGGTGATTCGGGTCAACATGCCGGAGTACACGCACCAAGAACCACGGTACGCGGCGGACAACCACGCAATGTGGACTGCGTACTTCCAGCGACGTCACGCCGAGAAGCTGGCGTCTACCAATGGCGAGCCAACACCGAGGGGGCGCCATAACTCGGAGGGCCGCCGCCAATGGTGGGACGCGCCCGAGCGAACTCTCTCCGTGTTGCTCGCGCACATCGAGGGAGTCAACGAGCCACGACTGGAGTACCCAGCGCCGCCCTTCTCTCGCCGCCGCGGAAGCTCTTGGTTGCCGAGGCACATGGACCCATCATCCTCTGGCTCCCGCTCCTCCGAGTTGGCGCCGACGGCACTCGTCCCCGTCAAGCCCGAGCCGCAGGAGATGTCGCTCCGTCGGCGTAGCCGCGGTGGCAACCTCGTCATAAATGAGGGCCGCCGCGTCCCTTCTCCTCCCCGCGGGCACATTCTCCTGGTGAAGCCGAAGAAGTAGCCAGCGACTATGGTGAAGCAGGAGCACGAGGACATGGCCACCGACCTCGAGAGCGGCCTCACCTGGTCACGCACAGACTACGTGGCGCAGGAGATGGAGCGCCAGCGCCCTGCTCTGGATGAAATTGCCGAGCGGCGCCGCGGCCGCGACGAGGGCGGTATCATCGTGCTCTCCGACAACAACGAGGAGGTCACTACGTGGAGCAAGCCGTCCCGCAGTGGTGAGCTGATGTCTACTACACAGCCTTCTTCTTGTAGACGTTGTTGGGCCTCCAAGTGTAGAGGTTTGTAGGACAGTAGCAAATTTCCCTCAAGTGGATGACCTAAGGTTTATCAATCTGTGGGAGGCGTAGGATGAAGATGGTCTCTCTTAAACAACCCTGCAACCAAATAACAAAGAGTCTCTTGTGTCCCCAACACACCCAATACAATGGTACACTAGTTCGGCGAAGAGATGGTGATATAAGTGCAATATGGATGGTAGATATAGGTTTTTGTAATCTGAAATTATAAAAATAGCAAGGTAACAAGTAATAAAAGTGAGCGAAAATGGTATTGCAATGCTTTGAAACAAGGCCTAGGGTTCATACTTTCACTAGTGCAAGTTCTCTCAACAATAATAACATAATTAGATCATATAACTATCCCTCAACATGCAACAAAGAGTCACTCCAAAGTCACTAATAGCGGAGAACAAACAAAGAGATTATTGTAGGGTACGAAAGCACCTCAAAGTTATCTTTCGGATCAATCCATTGGGCTATTCCTATAAGTGTCACAAACAGCCCTAGAGTTCGTAGTAAAATAACACCTTAAAACACACATCAACCAAAACCCTAATGTCACCTAGATACTCCAATGTCACCTCAAGTATCCGCGGGTATGATTATACGATATGCATCACACAATCTCAGATTCATCTATTCAAACCAACACAAAGAACTTCAAAGAGTGCCCCAAAGTTTCTACCGAAGAGTCAAGACGAAAACGTGTGCCAACCCCTATGCATAAGTTCACAAGGTTACCGAACCCACAAGTTGATCACCAACATACGTCAAGTAGATCACGTGAATATCCCATTGTCACCACATGTAAGCACATGCAAGAGATACATCAAGTGTTCTCAAATCCTTAAAGACTCAATCCGATAAGACAACTTCAAAGGGAAAACTCAATTCATCATAAGGAGATAGAGGGGGAGAAACATCATAAGATCCAACTATAATAGCAAAGCTCGTGGTACATCAAGATCGTGCCATATCAAGAACACGAGAGAGAGAGAGAGAGAGAGAGATCAAACACATAGCTACTGGTACATACCCTCAGCCCCGAGGGTGAACTACTCCCTCCTCGCCATGGAGAGCGCCGGGATGATGAAGATGACCACCGGTGATGGATCCCCCCTCCGGCAGGGTGCCGGAACAGGGTCCCGATTGGTTTTTGGTGGCTACACAAGCTTGCGGCGGCGGAACTCCCGATCTAGGTTATGTTCTGGAGGTTTGGGGATTTATAGGAGAGGTTGGCGTCGAGAACAAGTCAGGGGGGCCCACGGAGAGTCCATGAGGCACAGGGGCGTGCCCCAGGGGGGTGGGGGCGCCCTCCACCCTCGTGGGCCCCACGGGACTCCCCTCCGATAACTTTTCATTTCAGTATTTTTTATGTTTTCCAAAAAAATCTCTGTTGATTTTCAGCGCATTCCGAGAACTTTTGTTTCTGCACAAAAAACAACACCACGGTAGTTTTGCTGAATATAGCGTCAGTCCGGGTTAGTTCTAACCAAATCATACCAAGATCATGTAGAAATATTATAAACATGGCACGAATACATCAAAAATTATAGATACGTCGGAGACGTATCATGACCCAGGGCAGGGCTGCAGCCAGGCCGCCCTGAAGGACGGGCCGCCGAGCGACGGCGAGGACTACACCATCTTCTACAACCTCGTCGGCATGAACTAGGCAATTTATCTATGTTTTTTTAATTCACCAAAACATCAATGAAATCGCCTATATTTCGTCCAAATTGACTGAATTTTGTCGAGTTTGGGCGTTTTAAATTATTTTTTGCCTTTTGTCGTTGTGTTCGCGGCTAGGAATCGGTTCCCCCCATGCCACATATTTCGTCGGCGACGCCCCAAGAGGAGCTATTTTCCCTGATGTCTACTATGCAACTTATTCTTGTAGACTCGTGTTAGGCCTCCAAATGCAGAGTTTTGTAGGACAGTAGCAATTTTCCCTCAAGTGGATGACCAAAGGTTTATCAATCCGTAGGAGGCGTAGAATGAAGATGGTCTCTCTCAAACAACCCTGCAATCAAATAAAAAGAGAGTCTCTTGTGTATCCAACACACCCAATACAATGGAAAATTGTATATGTGCACTAGTTCGGCGAAGAGATGGTGATAAATGTGTAATATGGATGGTAGAAATATATTTTTATAATCTGGATAAATAAAAATAGCAAGGTAGCAATCAATAAAAGTGAGTACAAACTATATTGCAATGCTTGAAAACAAGGCCTAGGGTCCGTACTTTCGCTACTGCAATCTCTCAAAATGCTAATCTAATTGGATCATATAACCATCCCTCAAGTGTGATGAAGAATCACTCCAAAGTTCTTATCTGGCGGAGAACATAAGAAGAAATTGTTTGTAGGGTACGAAACCACCTCAAAGCTATTCTTTCCGATCAATCTATCCTATAGTTCGTACTAAAATAACACCAAGCTATTCTTTCTGATCGATCTAACCAAGAGTTCATACTAAAATAACACCATATGATACACATCAACCAACTCTAATGTCACCTAGATACTCCAATGTCACCGCAAGTATCCGTGAGTTGATTATTCGATATGCATCAACAATTTTAGATTTATAATACTCAATCCAACACAAAGAACCTCAAAGAGTTCCCCAAGATTTCTACTGGAGAAACAAGGACGAAAACGTGCATCAACCCCTATGCATAGATTACCCCAATGTCACCTCGGGAATCCACGAGTTGAGTGCCAAAACATATATCAAGTGAATCGATATAATGTCCCATTGTCACCACGAGTATTCATATGCAAGACATATATCAAGTGTTCTCAAATCCATAAAAGTATTCAATCCGATAAAACGAAATCTCAAAGGGAAAACTCAATTCATCACAACAAGATAGAGAGGGAGAAACACCATATGATCCAACTGAAGGAAATATGCCCTAGAGGCAATAATAAAATTATTATTTATTTCCTTATTTCATGATAAATGTTTATTATTCATGCTAGAATTGTATTAACCAGAAACATAATACATGTGTGAATGCATAGACAAACATAGTGTCACTAGTATGCCTCTACTTGACTAGCTCATTAAATCAAAGATGGTTAAGTTTCCTAACCATAGACATGAGTTGTCATTTGATTAACGGGATCACATCATTAGGAGAATGATGTGATTGACTTGACCCATTCCATTAGCTTAGCACTTGATCGTTTAGTATGTTGCTATTTCTTTCTTCATGACTTATACATGTTCCTATAACTATGAGATTATGCAACTCCCGTTTACCGGAGGAACACTTTGTGTGCTACCAAACATCACAACGTAACTGGGTGATTATAAAGGTGCTCTACAGGTGTCTCCGAAGGTACTTGTTGGGTTGGCGTATTTCGAGATTAGGATTTGTCACTTCGATTGTCAGAGAGGTATCTCTCGGCCCACTCGGTAATGCACATCACTATAAGCCTTGCAAGCATTGTAACTAATGAGTTAGTCGCGGGATGATGTATTACAGAACGAGTAAAGAGACTTGCTGGTAACGAGATTGAACTAGGTATTGAGATACCGACGATCAAATCTCGGGCAAGTAACATACCGATGACAAAGGGAACAACCACTACAAAAAAAGACACATCCGTGACATTTTGGGCCGAACGAAAAAAAATTCTGTCATACATATGACACTTTTACGACGATAATTGTGACAAAACCCGGTATCATCATAGATGTGGTGGGCTCCTACTTCTATGACAAAAAATCATGACAGAAAATGGGCTTTTTGTCCTGGGCGGGCCGGAGACGCAGCTGCATGACATTCTTTGGGCCGTCCATGACGGAAAAAACCGTGGTAGAAGCGAGGGGGAGGAAAATTTCGAGGAGTTCCCAGTTACGGTGGGAGGTCGGGGGCCGAGCGATGCGTGTTTCTCTCGTACACGTGTGAGGCGTTGGGCTCTAGCTGAACCCGAGTGATTGCACTGCAGGCTACGCGTTACTGAACCCGAGCGATCGACCGATGGCTGTTAACTGAACCCGATCGAGCGATTCCTTCGCTACTGCTGCTAACTGAAGCCGATCGATTGGATGAACAGTGAGCGTTGCGGGGGGGGGGGGGGTTGGATGAACAGTGAGCGGTGGCGTTGCCTCTGGATGAACAGGACCCCGTGGTGTGGTGGAGGGCTGGATGAACAGTAGACGGTGGAGGGGTGCCCGTGGAGGGGTGGTTGAACAGGACCCCGTGGTGTGGAGGGCTGGATGAACAGTAGACGGTGGAGGGGTGGTTGAACAGTAGCCGGTGGAGTAGCGCGCGGTGGAGGCTGGATGAACAGGAGCCTGTGGAGGCTGGAGGAGGTCGACGGTAGCCCGTGGAGGCTGGAGGAGGTCGACGGTGGAGATGAACAGTATCCCGTGGAGTCCCGTTTTGCGATACGCCACACCCCTCCCGATGAACAAGACCCCCGTTTCGACCGTAGCGCTCCAACACAAGTCCGTTTCGTCCGTTTTGCGGTATGCCACACCCCTCCCGATCAACAGGACCCCCGTTTCGACCGTAGGAGGTCCGTTTCGTCCGTTTTGCGGTACGCCACATCCCTCCCGATCAACATGACCCCCGTTTCGACCGTAGGAGGTCCGTTTCCTCCGTTTTGCGGTACGCCACACCCCTCCTGATCAACAGGTCCCCATTTCGAACGTAGGAGGTCCGTTTCCTTCGTTCTGCGGTACGCCAGGCCTCATTTCCATTGCCTGTTCCGTCCAAGCCCTCCCGATGAACATGACCACACATTCCGTTCCGACCCAGCCGGTTGGCTCCCCATGAACACAACGATGACGCTATTTCTCCGTTCTGACCCAGCCATGTACGTATGCGCGAGTAGGCGTTCGAGACCCTGCCCATATGTACGTACGTGGCCATATTTTCTTTCTTGCACCTTGGCCGTTGTACGTACGTGTACATGCTACGTGCGCGCCTCTACTACAACACGTACGCGCCTCTACTACGACACGTGCGTGCCTCTATACCGACCAGTATATATGTTCGTACACGTTCACGACCAGAATGACAACGCTACATACGCTTCGACCAGGTGGGTCCCGACTGTCAGGCACTTCCTTGCCTACGAAGATGTAGCTGGTGGGTCCCAGCAGTCAGGGGGGCGAATCGTTTTTTTTGCCCGGACGCACTTCCTTGCATGCGAAGATGTAGTTGGTGGGTCCCAACAGTCAGGGGGGCGAATCATTTTTTTTGCCCGAACGCACTTCCTTGCGTGCGAAGATGTAGCTGGTGGGTCCCAGCAGTCAGGGGGTGAATCGTGTTTTTGCTCGGACGCACTTCCTTGCGTGCGAAGATGTAGCTGATGGGTCCCAACAGTCAGGGGGAAACTTTTTTTCATGAAATACGGTGGCCCGTCCGGTGGGTCCCCGCTGTCAGGTGGAGGAATCATTATTTTGCGCGTAATAAGGAGGCACTTCCTTGCAGCGACCGTGGACCCAGCTGTCAGCCTCTCCACGTATAGTCCACGTCCGATGGAAGTCGTTCCTTGACCACGTTGACCACGCCGCGCCGAGAGCACCACAGCGGTGGACGACGGCGAGGCCTAGGAAGGGGACGACTCGGAGCCGGGGAAGACGCAGCAGTGGATGCCCACGCGAAGAGGAGTACGAGGGTTCACTGGTTCGACTATGGTGTGAGGCTGCTGTCGCCGCAGAATAACAGGGGGTGTGGGTGAGTAGAGGGATGGCTTGGCAAGCGGTGGGAGTAGTAGGGGGCGGTGAGGCCTCCGCGGCATCACAACCGGCCACGGGAGGCAGGAGCACGCGGCACGACCGGCGCTGGTTTGGGCGGCTGGAGCAAGAAGACCAGAGGTTGAAGAAGCACTACGGTCGTTGGATGAACATCATACGGTAACAGGAGCTAGAATCGTTCATATTGACTAAGTTGACAAAGCCCTCCGTCCCTGTCAACTTGGTAGTCCCACAAGTCAGCCTCCCACTATGTTGGGTTCCAGCTGGCAGGGGGAGTATTCATTTTTTTTCCGTAATAAGGAGGCACTTCCTTGCATGCGAAGATAGCTGGTGGGTCCGACATGTCAGTGGGGGGCACATTTTTTTCGCGAAATACAGAGGCCCTTCCGGTGGTCCTAGATGTCAGGTGGAGGAATCATTATTTTGCGCGTAATAAGGAGGCATTTCCTTGTGTGCGGCCGTGGACCCAGCTGTCAGCCTCTCCACGCACAGTCTACTTCTGATGGTATCGTTCGTTGACCACGTTGACCACGCCGCGCCGAGCGCATCCAAGGTGGTGGATGACGGCGAGGCCCCGGACAACAACGAGCCGGAGATGGGAAGACGCGGGAGTAGAGTCGCAGACTGAGAGATGTACGAGGGTTAACTGGTTCTAGTGCGGTGTGGTTCGGCAGTCGGTGGAGAAGAACAGGAGGTGTGGAGGGGTGGAGGGATGGCCTAGCCAACGGTGGAGTAGCGCTTCATAGCGAAGCATGCTAAGCAGAGCTGCTAGCAGCAGGAGGCGGGAGGTGGTCCCGGCAGCGCTAGAGGAAGAAGACGAGAGATTGAAGATGGATGCCGGTCGTTGGATGTAAATCCAACGGCTAACATGTCAGAATCATTTGTTGACTAAATTGACAACAACTTGCGTTGGCTTCGACCTATTGGCCCACATTTCAGCCTCCAAAAATGCGGCACGTATTCAACCCATTTTTTCAGAATTTACAGTCTTTTTTTTTGCGCGGTAGAATTTACAGTCAATTTGATCTTTTTTTGAATTACAGCCATTAGCTGGGCTGGGTGAACAAATAATGTAGCGTCCATGTGGCCCATTTATTATATTTCTTAAAAAATTACAGGCCATTTGCACTTTCTCGAAACACACGATTTTGCTGGGCTGATTCTAATTATAATGTTGGGCTGGGCCAGCAATGTTATCAAAAAGTAAAAAGGGGCTAAGCATTTTGTTATAAATATATTTAAGTAATAAGTTATATTATTACATTCGTCCTTAACTCTTACCAAGCTTTTGTACACAATCACTAGGATTTTCGTGCCAAAACAATCCAGGATTTTATTTATTAAGAAATTATTTTTATAAGTTAATAAGATGTGGGATATTGTTTTCTTACATATGTAAGTATCTGTTAAATATATGATGACAATAAAAATAATATATAATAACATATAAAATAATTTAAATATATATAATATAGTTAGAAGGGAAACATAAGTTGGACCTGGCATTCCTGTTCTTATATAGAAAAATAGAACAGACCTCTGCATTTTCTTCAAAAAAATACATAAATTGGGCTGCCAAAAATAAAACCTCGGATGGGAGACCTCCCATCCGAGGTCGTGGGCTGCGCATGTTAAAAATGAAAGCCTAGACGGGGCAGCCCAAAACCACGTCCAACACTTGCCAAAACTTCGTCCCACGTTTTCTCTGTGTTTCACACACTCGACGTTGTGTGGGAATTTTGACTGTGCATCATATGAAGATGTGGTATGCATGAATGTTGATCAACATGATGTTAACTGGCTGGTAGTTCCATTTTCGACCATGAATAAAACTTCCAACATGATGTTAACCCTGTTTGAAAAGGTCGTGTTAATATAAATGCTCTGCCTCTGAAAGTTGCAGTTTCTTATCTGAAACTGAACTTGCAGTTTCTTATCTGAAACTGAAACTTGCAGTTTCTTATCTGAAACTGAACTTGCAGTTTCTTATCTGAAACTGAAACTTGCAGTTTCTTCTCTGAGAATCACATTGTCTGCACTTTTATACTCCTATGAAACTACATTTTTTTAAGTGCTAAAAATAGATCTCTAGAATACATAAAATACTTCATATGCTCAATACTGCATCTGAAATTCAAAAGACATTCATATCTGAAAGTACTCTCAAAATACACAACACAAAACACAAGTCACAACCTGCAAACACTGACAACCCTAAGCTTCTCCTGACAATTGACAACCTGCCCGACTATTGGGCTGGGGGGGGGGGGGTAGCCCCCTCCTATTCCTCGGCGGCAGACAGCCGCCCCGTGAGACGATGTGAACGGCGAGGGAGACAATGGCGGGGAAGCGTCATCGGGCCAACTGCTTTTCTCCTCTTGAAGTTGGGTTCGGTCGTCGAAGACTCCACCGGCTCGCTCTGGCAGGACACCCTCACAAACGGTACTCCGTAGATGCTCGATCCTTCAATCTCTGGTGGATGCTCCATCTAGGATCGATACTCCCACCACCGCTCCCTCACGATCAGATTCGGTGAATCTGTTTGCTCCATGGACCAGAGGAGCAGCTCTATGTACTCCGGCGCGACTCCCTCTGGGAGTATTGCCGCCTTTTCACTCTGTTGCAGATATTTGGCCATGGATGTCGCCGTCGCCGCTAGTTGGTCCTGGTTGTCAAACCAAGACTGTATCTCCAACATCCTAGCTAGCTTCACAGGGTCGCCATCTGCGATCCTCATGTATCGGTTGTACTCCTCCATCGATCTACTTCTTCACAACACCTTCACTCGCCGGCGGTGGTTTTTGAATGGAAGAGGAGAGGAGCAGCGCTGGTTTTGATTAGAACGGGAGAGGAGCGAGCTGGTTTTGGACTGGAACAGGAGAGGAGGGTTTTGAAATGGAAGAGGAGAGGAGCGGCGCTGGATTTAGATTGGAACAAGAGAGAAGCGGCAGTGGTTTAAGAGGGGAAGAGCGGAAGAGCGGCGCTGGTCTTGGAAGTATTTTTTGTTGTTTTGCGTATTTTGGGTCAAAGTTTGACCACGTACTGTATTTGACAAGCAAAATGTGACTGCATGTCACCAAAAATTATATCGTTTGGTTCGTATCCAAATGTACTTTCAAATTATATTATTTTTGCAACGTATAACATATATTTTATGTGCAAAAATCATGGTCAATTATGACCCAGAATAAAAGGGAGACTAGTTAATGTGGGGTCGCTTTCTTAATTGAAGGGTAAATTGATTTTGATTTTGATCCAGTCACAGCGCGCCGGCCCTCTCGTCCAATCCTAAATCGCTGCCGCACGCTCCTCTCCCTCTTCTCCATTGCAAAACCACCTCCTCTCATCTCCCTCTTCTCCATTGCAAAACCACCTCCTCTCCTCTCCATCATCTCCATTCCAAAACCACCGTCTCGCCTCTCCCTCTTCTGATCTTCTCCATTGCAAAACCACCTCCTCTCCTCTCCATCATCTCCATTCCAAAACCACCGTCTCGCCTCTCCCTCTTCTGATCTTCTCCATTGCAAAACCACCTCCTCTCCTCTCCATCATCTCCATTCCAAAACCACCGTCTCTCCTCTCCCTCTTCTCTATTGCAAGACCATCGTCTCTCCTCCCATCTTCCAAAGCTAGCACCGGACCACTCAGAAGGACATCTATGGAGAGGATGCAGCAGCGAATCAGGCAGATCGCCGGCGACGACCTGGCAAAGTTAGCCAGGTTGAAGGAGATCCTTAGTTGTATTGACAATGAGTGGGAGATTTCAAGGACGGTGCGGGCCATGTGGCAATGTATGCGAAAGAGCGAGACGGCGGCGATGAGGGCGGCGATGTACATGTACTCCTCGGCGGCAGTCACGCCGCAGTCCTCCGAGTTCATCAAGTATCTCCTATGGGCGATGGAGCAGACAGATTCGCCCGAGGCGACAGTCAGGCGGAGGTGGTGGGCGTGCAGGTCGAAGGTCGAGCACCCAGAGGATAACGAATCGATCGAGTATGGTGTGCCATTCGTGAGGGTGCAGAGCCAGCCGGAGCCACATGAGTATTCGTTCTCCCACCGCAAGAGGAGGCCGGATGGCGCAACGTCGCTTCCCCGCTGTTCTCCACGGTTCCCTCGACGCTCGCCTTGTTTCAACAGTGGCGGTAGGGTTTAAGGTAAGCTTCACACTAACCTAATCTTCCACCTGCTCATGCTTACAATCAGTGTGACAGCTAATGAAAATCATGCTTACAATCAGTCTCTGAGAACTACACCAATCACCCTAAAATAGCTCTAGACCTTTGGGTCAAAGTTGTGACACATTGTACAAATAAAGAAAAATAGATTGGTGCTTCTTTCAGAAAAGAGTACTCCCTACAAAACTGCCAATATAAGCTACTAGTATTTGGTTAGAGGATTTGCTGCCGAGAAAGATCCGTCCACAGAGAGCGCCACACATCCCACTGGTGGTGGTGGATGCCAATGCTGTTGGGGAACGTTGCAGAAAATTAAAAATTTTCCTACGGTTTCACCAAGATCCATCTATGAGTTCATCTAAGCAACGAGTCAAGGGAGAGAGTTTGCATCTACATACCACTTGTAGATCGCGTGCGGAAGCTTGCAAGGTGATGATGGAGTCGTACTCGACGTGATTCGAATCACCGATGACCAAGTGCTGAACGGACAGCACCTCCGCGTTCAACACACGTACGGGACGGGAGACGTCTCCTCCTTCTTGATCCAGCAAGGGGGAAGGAGAGGTTGAGGAAGACAGCTCCACCGGTAGCACGACGGCGTGGTGATGGTGGAGAGGCAGTACTCCGACAGGGCTTCGCCAAGCACACAACGGAGGAGGAGAGGTGTTGGGGAGGGGAGGGCTGCGCCTTGGAGGGTGGTGCGGCTGCCCTCCCCTCACCCCTCTATTTATAGGGGGAAGGGAGAAGGGGGCCGGCCCCTCTAGAACCCATCTAGGGGGGGGCGGCGGCCAAGGGGAGAGGGGGAGAGGGTGGCTTGCCCCCCAAGCCAAGGGGGCGCCCCCTCTAGGGTTCCCCCCCTCAACCCTAGGCGCAAGGGCCCAAGGGAGGGGGTGCGCCCAGCCCACAAGGGGCTGGCTCACTGCCCCACGCAGCCCATGTGGCCCCCCGGGAGGGGTGGCCCCTCCCGGTGGACCCCCGGAACCCTTCCGGTGGCCCCGGTACAATACCGGTATGACCCCGAAACTTCCCGGTGTCCGTTTGACAACTTCCCATATATAAATATTTACCTACGGACCCTTCCGGAGCTCCTCGTGACGTCCGGGATCCCATCCGGGACTCCGAACAACATTCGGTAGTCACATACTAGTCTTCCTAATAACCCTAGCGTCACCGAACCTTAAGTGTGTAGACCCTACGGGTTCGGGAGACATGCAGACATGACCGAGACGCTCTCAGGTCAATAACCAACAGCGGGATCTGGATACCCATGATGGCTCCCACATGCTCCTCGATGTTGTCATCGGATGAACCACGATGTCGAGGATTCGATCAAACCCTGTATGCAATTCCCTTTGTCAATCGGTACGTTACTTGCCCGAGACTCGATCGTCGGTATCCTAATACCTTGTTCAGTCTCGTTACCGGCAAGTCACTTTACTCGTACCGTAATGCATGATCCCGTGTCCAACACCTTGGTCACATTGAGCTCATTATGATGATGCATTACCGAGTGGGCCCAGAGATACCTCTCCGTCATACGGAGTGACAAATCCCAGTCTCGATCCGTGTCAACCCAACAGATACTTTCGGAGATACCTGTAATGCACCTTTATAGTCACCCAGTTACGTTGTGACGTTTGATACACCCAAGGCACTCTTACGGTATCCGGGAGTTACACGATCTCATGGTCGAAGGAAGAGATACTTGACATTGGCAAAGCTCTAGCAAAACGAACTACACGATCTTTTATGCTATGCTTAGGATTGGGTCTTGTCCATCACATCATTCTCCTAATGATGTGATCCCGTTATCAACGACATCCAATGTCCATAGTCAGGAAACCATGACTATCTGTTGATCACAACGAGCTAGTCAACTAGAGGCTCACCAGGGACATATTGTGGTCTAAGTATTCACACGTGTATTACGATTTCCGAATAATACAATTATAGCATGAATAAAAGACATTTATCATGAACATTGAAATATAATAATACTTTTATTATTGCCTCTAGGGCATATTTCCAATAGTCTCCCACTTGCACTAGAGTCACCAATCTAGTTACATTGTGATGAATCGAACACCCATAGAGTTCTGGTGTTGATCATGTTTTGCACGCGAGAGAGGTTTAGTCAGTGGATCTGCGACATTCAGATCCATGTGCACTTTGCAAATCTCTATGTCTCCATCTTGAACATTTTCATGGATGGAGTTGAAACGACGCTTGATGTGCCTGGTCTTCTTGTGAAACCTGGGCTCCTTGGCGAGGGCAATAGCTCCAGTGTTGTCACAGAAGAGTTTGATCGGCCCCGACGCATTGGGTATGACTCCTAGGTCGGTGATGAACTCCTTCACCCAAATCGCTTCATGCGCTGCCTCCGAGGCTGCCATGTACTCCGCTTCACACGTAGATCCCGCCACGACGCTCTGCTTGCAGCCGCACCAGCTTACTGCTCCACCATTCAACATATACACGTATCCGGTTTGTGACTTAGAGTCATCCAGATCTGAGTTGAAGCTAGCGTCAACGTAACCCTTTACGACGAGCTCTTCGTCTCCTCCATAAACGAGAAACATGTCCTTCGTCCTTTTCAGGTACTTCAGGATATTCTTGACCGCTGTCCAGTGTTCCTTGCCGGGATTACTTTGGTATCTTGCTACCAAACTTACGGCAAGGTTTACATCGGGTCTGGTACACAGCATGGCATACATAATAGATCCTATGGCTGAAGCATAGGGGATGACACTCATCTCTTCTTTATCTTTTGCCGTGGTCGGTGACTGAGCCGAGCTCAGTCTCACACCTTGTAACATAGGCAAGAACCCCTTCTTGGACTGATCCATTTTGAACCTCTTCAAAATCTTATCAAGGTATGTGCTTTGTGAAAGACCTATGAGGCGTCTCGATCTATCTCTATAGATCTTGATGCCTAATATGTAAGCAGCTTCTCCAAGGTCCTTCATTGAAAAACACTTATTCAAGTAGGCCTTAATGCTGTCCAGAAATTCTATATTATTTCCCATCAGGAGTATGTCATCTACATATAATATGAGAAATGCTACAGAGCTCCCACTCACTTTCTTGTAAACGCAGGCTTCTCCATAAGTCTGCATAAACCCAAACGCTTTGATCATCTCATCAAAGCGAATGTTCCAACTCCGAGATGCTTGCACCAGTCCATAAATGGATCGCTGGAGCTTGCATACTTTGTTAGCATTCCGAGGATCGACAAAACCTTCCGGCTGCATCATATACAGTTCTTCCTTAAGATGCCCGTTAAGGAATGCCGTTTTGACGTCCATTTGCCATATCTCATAATCATAGTATGCGGCAATTGCTAACATGATTCGGACGGACTTCAGCTTCGCTACGGGAGAGAAAGTCTCGTCGTAGTCAATCCCTTGAACTTGTCGATAACCCTTAGCGACAAGTCGAGCCTTATAGATTGTAACATTACCATCCGCGTCCGTCTTCTTCTTAAAGATCCATTTGTTTTCTATCACTCGCCGATCATCGGGCAAGTCTGTCAAAGTCCATACTTTGTTTTCATACATGGATTCTATCTCGGATTTCATGGCTTCAAGCCATTTGTTGGAATCCGGGCCCGCCATCGCTTCTTCATAGTTCGAAGGTTCATTGTTGTCTAACAACATGATTTCCAGGACAGGGTTGCCGTACCACTCTGGTGCGGAACGTGTCCTTGTGGACCTACGAAGTTCAGCAGTAACTTGATCCGAAGTACCTTGATCATCATCATTGTTTTCCTCTTCAGTTGGTGTGGGCATCACAGGAACGGTTTCCTGCGCTGCGCCACTTTCCCGTTCAAGAGGTAGTACTTCATCGAGTTCTACTTTCCTCCCACTTACTTCTTTCGAGAGAAACTCTTTTTCCAGAAAGCATCCGTTCTTGGCAACAAAGATTTTGCCCTCGGATCTTAAGTAGAAGGTATACCCGACAGTTTCCTTAGGGTATCCTATGAAGACACATTTTTCCGACTTGGGTTCGAGCTTTTCAGGTTGAAGTTTCTTGACATAAGCATCGCATCCCCAAACTTTTAGAAACGACAGCTTAGGTTTCTTTCCAAACCATAATTCATACGGTGTCGTCTCAACGGATTTAGACGGTACCCTATTTAAAGTGAATGTAGCTGTCTCTAGAGCGTATCCCCAAAATGATAGCGGTAAATCGGTAAGAGACATCATAGACCGCACCATATCCAATAGAGTGCGATTACGACGTTCGGACACACCGTTTCGCTGAGGTGTTCCAGGCGACGTGAGTTGTGAAACGATTCCACATTTCCTTAAGTGTGTACCAAATTCGTGACTTAAGTATTCTCCTCCACGATCTGATCGTAAGAATTTTATCTTTCGGTCACGTTGATTCTCTACCTCATTCTGAAATTCCTTGAACTTTTCAAAGGTCTCAGACTTGTGTTTCATTAAGTAGACATACCCATATCTACTCAAGTCATCAGTGAGAGTGAGAACATAACGATATCCTCCGCGAGCCTCAACGCTCATTGGACCGCACACATCGGTATGTATGATTTCCAACAAGTTGGTTGCTCGCTCCATTGTTCCGGAGAACGGAGTCTTGGTCATTTTGCCCAAGAGGCATGGTTCGCATGTGTCAAACGATTCATAATCAAGAGACTCCAAAAGTCCATCAGCATGGAGCTTCTTCATGCGCTTGACACCAATGTGACCAAGGCGGCAGTGCCACAAGTATGTGGGACTATCGTTATCAACTTTACATCTTTTGGCATCTACACTATGAACATGTGTAATATTACGCTCGAGATTCATTAAGAATAAACCATTGACCATCGGAGCATGACCATAAAACATATCTCTCATATAAATCGAACAACCATTATTCTCAGACTTAAATGAGTAGCCATCTCGTATTAAACGAGATCCAGATACAATGTTCATGCTCAAACTTGGCACTAAATAACAATTATTAAGGTTCAAAACTAATCCCGTAGGTAAATGTAGAGGCAGCGTGCCGACGGCAATCACATCGACTCTGGAACCATTCCCGACGCGCATAGTAACCTCGTCCTTCGCCAGTCTCCGTTTATTCCGCAGCTCCTGCTGTGAGTTACAAATATGAGCAACGGCACCGGTATCAAATACCCAGGAGTTACTACGAGTACTGGTAAGGTACACATCAATCACATGTATATCAAATATACCTTTGGTGTTGCCGGCCTTCTTATCCACTAAGTATTTGGGGCAGTTCCGCTTCCAGTGACCCTTCCCCTTGCAATAAAAGCACTCAGTCTCAGGCTTGGGTCCATTCTTTGACTTCTTCCCGGTAACTGGCTTACCAGGCGCGGCAACCTCCTTGCCGTCCTTCTTGAAGTTCTTCTTACCCTTGCCCTTCTTGAACTTAGTGGTCTTATTGACCATCAACACTTGATGTTCTTTCTTGATTTCAGCCTCTGCTGACTTCAACATCGAGAACACTTCAGGAATGGTCTTTTCCATCCCCTGCATGTTGTAGTTCATCACAAAGCTCTTGTAGCTTGGTGGGAGCGACTGGAGGATTCTGTCAATGACTGCCTCATCTGGGAGGTTAATGTTCAGCTGGGTCATACGGTTGTGCAACCCAGACATCTTCAGGATGTGCTCACTGACAGAACTGTTTTCCTCCATCTTACAACTGTAGAACTTGTCGGAGACATCATATCTCTCGACCCGGGCATGAGCTTGGAAAACTAGTTTCAGCTCTTCGAACATCTCATATGCTCCGTGATGCTCAAAACGTTTTTGGAGCCCCGGTTCTAAGCTGTAAAGCATGCCGCACTGAACGAGGGAGTAATCATCAACACGAGACTGCCAAGCATTCATAATGTCTTGGTTCTCTGGGACGGGAGCGTCACCTAGCGGTGCTTCTAGGACATATTGTTTCCTGGCAGCTATGAGGATGATCCTCAGGTTCCGGACCCAGTCCGTATAGTTGCTGCCATCATCTTTCAGCTTGGTTTTCTCTAGGAACGCGTTGAAGTTCATGTTGATATTAGCGTTGGCCATTGATCTACAAGACATATTTGCAAAGGTTTTAGACTAAGTTCATGATTATAAAGTTCTAATCAAATTATGAACTCCCACTTAGATTAGACATCCCTCTAGTCATCTAAGTGTTACACGATCCGAGTCGACTAGCCCGTGTCCGATCATCACGTGAGACGGACTAGTCATCGTCGGTGAACATTCTCATGTTGATCGTATCTTCCATACGATTCGTGTTCGACCTTTCGGTCTCCGTGTTCCGAGGCCATGTCTGCACATGCTAGGCTCGTCAAGTTAACCCTAAGTGTTTTCGCTGTGTAAATCTGTCTTACACCCGTTGTATGTGAACGTAAGAATCCATCACACCCGATCATCACGTGGTGCTTAGAAGCGACGAACTGTAGCAACGGTGCACAGTTAGGGGAGAACACTTCTTGAAATTTTTGTAAGGGATCATCTTATTTACTACCGTCGTCCTAAGTAAACAAGATGCATAAACATAATAAACATCACATGCAATTATATAGTTGTGACATGATATGGCCAATATCATATAGCTCCATTGATCTTCATCTTCGGGGCTCCATGATCATCTTGTCACCGGCTTGACACCATGATCTCCATCATCATGATCTCCATCATCGTGTCTTCATGAAGTTGTCACGCCAACGACTACTTCTACTTCTATGGCTAACGCGTTTAGCAATAAAGTAAAGTGAGTTACATGGCGTTCTTCAATGACACGCAGGTCATACAAAAAATAAAGACAACTCCTATGGCTCCTGCCAGTTGTCATACTCATCGACATGCAAGTCGTGAATCCTATTACAAAGAACATGATCTCATACATCACAATTCATCATTCATCACAACTTCTGGCCATATCACATCACATGATCAATCGCTGCAAAAACAAGTTAGACGTCCTCTAATTGTTGTTGCATCTTTTACGTGGCTGCAATTGGGTTCTAGCAAGAACGTTTTCTTACCTACGAATAACCACAACGTGATTTTGTCAACTTCTATTTACCCTTCATAAGGGCCCTGTTCATCGATTCCGCTCCAACTAAAGTGGGAGAGACAGACACCCGCCAGCCACCTTATGCAACTAGTGCATGTCAGTCGGTGGAACCGGTCTCACGTAAGCGTACGTGTAAGGTTGGTCCGGGCCGCTTCATCCCACAATACCGTTGAGCAAGAAAAGACTAGTAGAGGCAAGTAAGATGACAAAATCCACGCCCACAACAAAATTGTGTTCTACTCGTGCAAAGAGAACTACGCATAGACCTAGCTCATGATGCCACTGTTGGGGAACGTTGCAGAAAATTAAAATTTTTCCTACGGTTTCACCAAGATCCATCTATGAGTTCATCTAAGCAACGAGTCAAGGGAGAGAGTTTGCATCTACATACCACTTGTAGATCGCGTGCGGAAGCTTGCAAGGTGATGATGGAGTCGTACTCGACGTGATTCGAATCACCGATGACCAAGTGCTGAACGGACAGCACCTCCGCATTCAACACACGTACGGGACGGGAGACGTCTCCTCCTTCTTGATCCAGCAAGGGGGAAGGAGAGGTTGAGGAAGACAGCTCCACCGGCAGCACGACGGCGTGGTGATGGTGGAGAGGCAGTACTCCGACAGGGCTTCGCCAAGCACACAACGGAGGAGGAGAGGTGTTGGGGAGGGGAGGGCTGCGCCTTGGAGGGTGGTGCGGCTGCCCTCCCCTCACCCCTCTATTTATAGGGGGAAGGGAGAAGGGGGCCGGCCCCTCTAGAACCCATCTAGGGGGGGCGGCGGCCAAGGGGAGAGGGGGAGAGGGTGGCTTGCCCCCCAAGCCAAGGGGGCGCCCCCTCTAGGGTTCCCCCCCTCAACCCTAGGCGCAAGGGCCCAAGGGAGGGGGTGCGCCCAGCCCACAAGGGGCTGGCTCCCTGCCCCACGCAGCCCATGTGGCCCTCCGAGAGGGGTGGCCCCTCCCGGTAGACCCCCGGAACCCTTCCGGTGGCCTCGATACAATACCGGTATGACCCCGAAACTTCCCGGTGTCCGTTTGACAACTTCCCATATATAAATCTTTACCTCCGGACCCTTCCGGAGCTCCTCGTGACGTCCGGGATCCCATCCGGGACTCCGAACAACATTCGGTAGTCACATACTAGTCTTCCTAATAACCCTAGCGTCACCGAACCTTAAGTGTGTAGACCCTACGGGTTCGGGAGACATGCAGACATGACCGAGACGCTCTCAGGTCAATAACCAACAGCGGGATCTGGATACCCATGATGGCTCCCACATGCTCCTCGATGTTGTCATCGGATGAACCACGATGTCGAGGATTCGATCAAACCCTGTATGCAATTCCCTTTGTCAATCGGTACGTTACTTGCCCGAGACTCGATCGTCGGTATCCCAATACCTTGTTCAGTCTCGTTACCGGCAAGTCACTTTACTCGTACCGTAATGCATGATCCCGTGTCCAACACCTTGGTCACATTGAGCTCATTATGATGATGCATTACCGAGTGGGCCCAGAGATACCTCTCCGTCATACGGAGTGACAAATCCCAGTCTCGATCTGTGTCAACCCAACAGATACTTTCGGAGATACCTGTAATGCACCTTTATAGTCACCCAGTTACGTTGTGACGTTTGATACACCCAAGGCACTCTTACGGTATCCGGGAGTTACACGATCTCATGGTCGAAGGAAGAGATACTTGACATTGGCAAAGCTCTAGCAAAACGAACTACACGGTCTTTTATGCTATGCTTAGGATTGGGTCTTGTCCATCACATCATTCTCCTAATGATGTGATCCCGTTATCAACGACATCCAATGTCCATAGTCAGGAAACCATGACTATCTGTTGATCACAACGAGCTAGTCAACTAGAGGCTCACCAGGGACATATTGTGGTCTAAGTATTCACACGTGTATTACGATTTCCGGATAATACAGTTATAGCATGAATAAAAGACATTTATCATGAACATTGAAATATAATAATACTTTTGTTATTGCTTCTAGGGCATATTTCCAACAAATGCGTGCATGCAGCATGGTTGGTGTCGGTAATTTTTACTTGGCACACCTCGCACTCTGCATATATGCCGGTTCCAGACGTACATTTGTGCAGTTCCACCAAAATGCAGCTGAATAACCCTGTTTGCACAGATAATGAAAAGGCATGATTACATTATAGTGGCACTAGTTGATGAAACACACAAAATAAATAGAAGAAAATATTGCGATAGTATCATAGTATGCCATGCTGCGAGGGCGAGATGGGCCTTGCGACGCCTCATACGGTACGCCTCATACTGGACATCGTCCCAAGTCTCCCAGATACACCTTCTGCCAGTGATGAACATCAGTCTACAGCGGTAGTACAAGGAGGCGCCTTGAGACATTCAAATCTCTATTTTTCTACATATCAACTAAAATTAAGCACCCCAGTTTGTAGAAAAGCTTAAACATTAACAATGGGACTAGTTGATGAAACATACATTAACATAAAGAAGCACTTTCTTTATCTACATTGGAAATGAAATGATAGAGATGACACTCGCTCTATTTTAACTGTATTATTACTTCATTTTATCAGTAACACTAGGGTCGAGCAGGTGGCAAACGAGGTGTACCGTGCGTCGCAAGGATGGAGGCCGGGGGTGCTTAGACTGGGATGCTGAAGCTGGCTCTTTCAGTCACCAACATGGATGATTCAATTCATGGGACCTTTTGGTGCAGTTCACCTAAAATGAAGCAATGTCCCATGAGCTAGCAACTTCTTCTTCAATTTTTTTTAAGAAAAGGGCTCCAGCCCCGGTTCCATTTCCATCAGAAAACGAAACCCACAGAGCTTCTTCTTCATTAGTTGCAATAAAATTGACTGATACGTCTCCATCGTATCTACTTTTCCAAACACTTTTGCCCTTGTTTTGGACTCTAACTTGTATGATTTGAATGGAACTAACCCGGACTGATGCTATTTTCAGCAGAATTGCCATGGTGTTGATTTATGTGCAGAAAATAAAAGTTCTCGGAATGACCTAAAACTCCACGGAACACCTTAGAAAAAACAATAAAAAATCCTCGCAAAAGATGAAGACCAGGGGGCCCACACCCTGTCCATGAGGGTGGGGGGCGCGCCCAGGGGGCGCCCCCTACCTCGTGGGCCCTCTGGTGGCCCTCCGACACCAACTCCAACTCCATATATTGGCTTTCGGGGAGAAAAAATCAGAGAGAGAAGAAATCATCGCGTTTTACGATACGGAGCCGCCGCCAAGCCCTAATCTCTCTCGAGAGGGCTGATCTGGAGTCCGTTCGGGGCTCTGGAGAGGGGTATTCATCGCTGTCATCATCATCAACCATCCTCCGTCACCAATTTCATGATGCTCACCGCCGTGCGTGAGTAATTGCATCGTAGGCTTGCTGGACGGTGATGGGTTGGATGAGATTTATCATGTAATCGAGTTAGTTTTGTTAGGGTTTGATCCCTAGTATCCATTATGTTCTAAGATTGATGTTGCTATGACTTTGCTATGCTTAATGCTTGTCACTAGGGCCCGAGTGCCATGATTTCAGATCTGAACCTATTATGTTTTCATGAATATATGTGTGTTCTTGATCCTATCTTGCAAGTCTATAGTCACCTACTATGTGTTATGATCCGGTAACCCCGAAGTGACAATAATCGGGACCACTCCCGGTGATGACCATAGTTTGAGGAGTTAATGTATTCACTATGTGCTAATGCTTTGTTCCGGTTCTCTATTAAAAGGAGGCCTTAATATCCCTTAGTTTCCAATAGGACCCCACTGCCACGGGAGGGTAGGACAAAAGATGTCATGCAAGTTCTTTTCCATAAGCACGTATGACTATATACAGAATACATGCCTACATTACATTGATGAACTGGAGCTAGTTCTGTGTCACCCTATGTTATGACTGTTACATGACGAACCACATCTAGCATAATTATCCATCGCTAATCCGGTGCCTATGAGTTTTCCATATGCTGGTTCTCGCTTATTTACTTTTTCGTTGCTACTGTTACAATCACTACAAAATACCAAAAACATTACTTTTGTTGTCTTTACTTTTGTTACCGTTACCACCACTATCATATTACTTTGCTACTAAACACTTTGCTGCAGATACTAAGTTTCCAGGTGTGGTTGAATTGAGAACTCAGCTGCTAATACTTGAGAATATTCTTTGGCTCCCCTTGTGTCGAATCAATAAATTTGGGTTGAATACTCTACCCTCAAAAATTGTTGCGATCCCCTATACTTGTGGGTTATCAAGACCTTTTTCTGGCGCCGTTGCCAAGGAGCATAGCTCTATTCTTTGAGTCACTTGGGATTTATATCTGCTGGACACTATGAAGAACTTGAAAGATGATCGAACTACTATTTTGCCCTCAACGAGGGGAGGTAAGGGACTGCCATCTAGCCTTGCACTAGATTCTCCTTCTGTTATGAGTAAGTTTGCGACACCTAAACCTACTACTGCTATGAATTCTGATATGTCGCATGTTATTGATGATGCCACTTCTGCTATGCATGATACTTATGATGAAACTACTTCTATGCTTGATACTACTATGCCCCTTGGTGAATTTCTTGATGAGCAAATTGCTAGGTGTAGAGAAAGAGAAATTATTGAACCTGAACACGATGATGTTAGTGATGATGAAAATATGCCTGCTATTCCTGAGGGTTATCTTTTTGATGCGGAATCTTCTGCAGCTATTCTTGCTTGCCAGGATAGACATGAACTTAAGAGGTTTCTAGTTAAATGGAGTAAAGAATCTTTTAGAGATAGGATGAAACCCGATCCTGCTTTTGCTACTTAACCTATCTGTGTTCCCGATCAGGATTATTATGATTTTTCTGTTGATCCAGATATAATTACTTTGGTTGAATCTGATCCTTTTTATGGCTATGAATTTGAAACTATTGTGGCACATCTTACTAAGTTAAATGATATAGCTGCCCTGTTTACTAATAATGAGAGATCGCGCTACCTTTATTTACTCAAAATATTTCCGTTCTCATTAAAGGGTGATGCTAAGATATGGTTTAATTCTCTTGTTCCTGGTTGTGTGCAAAGTCCCCAGGATATGATTTATTACTTCTCTACTAACTATTTCCCTGCTCATAGGAAACAAGCTGCTTTGAGGGAAATATACAATTTTGTGCAAACTGAACAAGAGAGTCTCCCACAAGCTTGGGGGAGGCTTCTCAAGTTACTTAATGCTTTGCCTGATCATCCTCTTTAGAAACCTGAAATATTTGATATCTTTTATAATGGACTAACTGATGCTTCCAGAGATTTCCTGGATAGTTGTGCTGGTTCTCTTTTCAGGGAAAGAACACAGGATGAAGCTGAAATTCTATTGAATAATATGTTGGCAAATGAAAATAATTGGGCACCTCCCGATCCACCTCCTGAGCCAGTTCTAGAGCCAATTACTGAGCCTATTCCTAAACCAACTCTGAAGAAGAGAGGTGTTCTATTTCTCAGTCCCGAAGATATGCAAGAGGCAAAGAAATCTATGAAAGAAAAAGGTATTAAAGCTGAAGATGTTAAGAATTTACCTCCTATTGAAGAAATACATGGTCTTAATTTACCGCCTGCTGAAGAAGTATATGATCTCAATTACTTATTTACTGAAGAGCCTCCCGATATCCTGACACAGGTAGTAAAGGTAAATTCTCTCTATAGATATGATAAAGCTAAAGTTCCTCCTACTAAAATTGCTAGTCAGTGCTTGGATGAGTTTGATGACTTTATGTTTAAGCAAGATGACTTTAATGCTTATTTTGGTAGACAATTAAAATAGAATACCTTTATAATTAAACGCTTGGGTGATTATATGGCTGATATTAGAGGTGAACTTAAACTTGTTAGCAAACATGCTTCTATGGTTACCACTCAAGTGGAATAAGTACTTAAATCTCAAAAAGAAGTGCTTGATGAAATGAATAGTAAGAAAAATGATTATGCTGTTAGAGTGGCTACTAGAACTGGTAGAATGACTCAGGAACCTTTGTATCCTGAAGGCCACCCTAAGAGAATCGAGCAAGATTCTCAGAGAAATAATATTGATATACCTAGTTCCTCTAAGAGGAAGAAAAAGAAAAATGATAGGACTTTGCAAACTTCTAGTGAACCTATTGCTGAACCACCTGAGAATCCAAATGATACCTCTATTTCTGATGCTGAAACACAATCAGGTGATGAACATGAACCTAGTGATAATGTTAATGATAATGTTCGTGTTGATGCTCAACCTAGTAATGATAATGATGTAGAAGTTGAACCTGCTGTTGATCTTGATAACCCACAATCAAAGAATCAACGTTATGATAAAAGAGACTTCGTTGCTAGGAAACATGGTAAAGAAAAGGAACCATGGGTTTAGAAACCCATGCCTTTCCTCCGAAACCATCCAAGAAAAAGGATGGTGAGGATTTTGAGCGCTTTGTTGAAATGATTAGACCTATCTTTTTGCGTATGCGATTAACTAATGTGCTCAAAACAAATCCTTATGCTAAGTATATGAAGGATATCATTACTAATAAAAGAAAAATACCTGAAGCTGAAATTTCCACCATGCTTGCTAATTATACTTTTAAGGGTGGAATACCAAATAAACTTGGAGATCCAGGAGTACCTACTATACCTTGCTCCATTAAGAGAAATTATGTTAAAACTGCTTTATGTGATCTTGGAGCCGGTGTCAGTGTTATGCCTCTCTCTTTATATTGTAGACTTGACTTGAATAAGTTGACACCTACTGAAATATCTTTGCAAATGGCTGATAAATCAACTGCTATACCTGTCGGTATTTGTGAGGATGTGCCTGTTGTGGTTGCAAACGTTACTATTTTAACGGACTTTGTTATTCTTGATATTCCCGAGGATGATAGTATGTCTATTATTCTTGGAATACCTTTCCTTAATACTATAGGGGCTGTTATTGATTGCACCAAAGGCAATGTCACTTTTCATGTTAATGGCAATGAGCACACGGTACATTTTCCGAGGAAACAACCTCAAGTTTATAGTATCAACCCTATTGGAAAAATTCCATCGATTATATTTGGAGGTTTTGAATTTCCTCTCCCTACTGTCAAGAAAAAGTATGATATTATTATTGTTGGGGATTTTCATATCCCCGTTGAGGTAACTTAGTGTTATTCGAAATTTCTCCAGTTCCGTGATTATTCAGAATGAGTTTGTTAACAAGACTTGATCAACCTTGTTAGTGGGTTCATTTTGATGATCACGAGATGGATGAAACTAGAAGCACAACCTTCTGTACCCTTTTTATATTTTATGTTATTTAGTAGAAATAAAGTAAAATAGCATTTTTCTGTCTGTCTCCTGACTTATCCGTGCAATATAAAAATATCCCAAAAATAAAAGTCCTCAGAATGCCATGCCAATTTAATATGATTTTTTCGGGAATATTTGAGGATTTACTGTGCAAAAATTACCACGGGGGGAGCTACCACCTGGCCACGAGGGTGGAGGGCGCGCCCTACCCCCTGGGCGCGCCCCCTACCTCGTGGGCCCATGGTGGCCCTCCTCCACTTATCCATGCACCCATCTTCTTCCTCTGCCTCACACAAACACGAAAAACCAACTCAAGCACGAGTTCCAGCCCCCGTTGCTGTGATTTTCGATCTCCTTGCTCAAGGCACCTCTCGCAAAACTGCTTGTGGAGATTGTTCCTTGGTATGTGACTCCTCCATTGGTCCAATTAGTTTTTGTTCTAGTGCTTTATTCATTGCAAATTTATGCTGCATAGGTGACCATGTTCTTGAGCTTGCATGACAAATTTATATGGTTCCAAGTAGTTCCAATGCTTTATATAGGCTCTAGGCACTTATGGGAGTTGTTGCTATCAATTTTATTGAAGTTGGTTCACTTTTATTTGAAGTTACTAAAAATTTCAGAATTTTTCAGAGAAAACAATATGTTGAGGAGGATGTTCCAAGGTGGTTCTTCAAGGAAGCAAGGTCCCAGACTTGCAATACGTGATGCTGACAAGGAAACACCAAGAGACGCACCTGTGAGGCCCTGTGAATGGCCATCAGAAAATTTTATGAATCAAGTGGGAATCAAAGAAGAATTTAGTGCATATTTGAATAACGCTGGTCTTGAGGACTTTGAAGCTGACAAATGCCCCCAGTATCATGATCTCACAAGTTCATTTGTGAGGAGGTTTGAGTTTTCATCTTCGCGTAATTCTCCTTCAGTCATGTTTGACCTTTATGACAAATCTTATACCATGGACTTAGAGGATTTTACTTCTGCTTGCAAACTTCCATCTTGGGGTAATGTCAGGGATCCCCCTAAATCTGAATATAGAGACTTTCTTGCTAGAATATCTGTGGGGGAATCTAGAGATATAACACAAGCTACTATAGGGAGCGTTCACTTTCCTGCTATACATTATTTTGCTCTCTTCATAGGTAGATGTATTAATGCTAAGGATGAAGCATGTCACATGTGTGCCCCTGATCTCAGCATTCTTAGGAGTGCTGTGTTAGGAGACCAATCTTATCATATGGGAGCCATTGTAGCTCGCAGGTTGCATCAGAATAGACATAATGGAGATTTCTTTGGAGGAATTTATGCAACTCGTTTAGCTAATTTTGTTAAGATAGATATTCGCGAGGGTGATATGGAATTACCCCCTTCTTATTTAGACTTTGATTCTATGGTTTCCCACCAGTTCATTGAGAGGACTGAACCACCTCTCCAGTATCGACTAATCTTTAGCAGACGTCGTGTAGTCCATATTGCTCTTCCTTCTCCTGCCTTCTTTGATTCACAGACAAAAGGAAGATATATTATTACCAGAGAGGAGGCAGATGAGTACGAGAGGAGAGCGGAGGCTGCTCGACTCCACGCTACAGCTCAGGCAGCGATAGCCGCTGCATCACAGTATGACCCTAGCTTCACCTACGGATATCCGCCAGGCTATCCCTGGCAATAGACCAACTTAGGCCAAAAGCCTAAGCTTGGGGGAGTACATATTTCCCACCGACATTACATTCATGTTCACACACACACACTCATTGCTAGATGTCGGTGCTCATACTCTTTCACTGTAATATCCATGCTAGTTTATTTTCTTTTCCTGCTTTCTTCTTGTGTGTTTGATAAACCTTAAGAAAAACCAAAAATATAGCAGTAGTTTACTTCTTTGCTTGTGGTAGAATTAAAAAGAAAACCCAAAAATATTTCCCGTTCTTTTTTTGCTTGTTGGGAGCTTTCCCGTGTAAATAGTTTTTATTTCTTTTCCTTTCTTTGGGGGTCGAGGAAAGACCATATTGAAAATGCTTAGTGGCTCTTATATGCATGATTGTTTATTTAATTTAAAGCCCATATTACTTGTCTTCTCTCTTGAGTTGAATGCTTGCAGATTCCGGCTTAGTCCAATGCACGTGCACTCTTATTATTATTCACATCCTTCGGTCGTGCAAGTGAAAGGCAATAATGATTATATATGATGGACTTATTGGGATGAGAAAAGCTGGTATGAACTCGACCTCTCTTGTTTTTGTAAATATGATGATTCATCATTCCTGAGTTAGCTATTATGAAGTAAACATATTTGCAATGACATTTAGAGATTATAGTTGCTTGTGCCATGCTTGATTAGCTATGAGTTATAATGGTTTACCTTGCGTGCCAACATGCTATTAGAATGATTATGATGTGGTATGATGGGATGGTATCCTCCTTTAAATGAATTGAGTGACTCGACTTGGCACATGTTCACGCATGTAGTTGAATCAAATCAACATAGCCTTCATGATATTTATGTTCATGGTGGATTATATCCTACTCATGCTTGTATTCGGTGTAAATTAATCTTAATGCATGTTTACTACTGTTGTCGCTCTCTCAGTTGGTCGCTTCCCAGTCTTTTGCTAGCCTTCACCTGTACTAAGCGGGAATACTGCTTGTGCATGCAAACTCCTTAAAACCCCAAAGTTATTCCATATGAGTCCACTATACCTTCCTATATGCGGTATTTACCTGCCCTTCCAAGTAAATTTGTATGTGCCAAACTCTAAACCTTCAAATAAACATTCTGTTTTGCATGCTCAAATAGCTCATATGTCAACTAGAGCTGCCCTTATCTTCCAAGTTAGGCGGGTTATTCTCAAGAGGAGTGGACTCCGCTCCTCATTCACGAGAAAATGGCTGGTATCCGGGATGCCCAGTCCCGTGCTTTATGCAAACTAAATCAAAATAACTGCAAACAAAACTCCCCTTGGGACCCGTTTAATGTTGGAGGCACTCGTTGTTTCAAGCAAGCCATGGATTGATGCTTGTGGAGGAGGAGGAATATAAACTTTACCATTCTGTTTGGGAACCACCTATAATCTGTTTAGCATGGAAGATATCATTGTCTTTTAGTTGTTATGTTGACAATGAAAGTATGCCGCTCAAAATATAATTTATCTCTATTTCAAAACCGAGCTCTGGCACCTCTACAAATCCCTGCTTCCCTCCGCGAAGGGCCTATCTATTTACTTTTATTTGAGTCATCACCCTTCTTATTAAAAGCACCCGCTGGAGAGCACACTGTCGTTTGCATTCATTATAATTGGTTTATATTGGGTATGACTTGACTGGATCTCTTCTACCATGAATTAAAATGTTTAGTCAGTCCTTGATCTTTAAAGGTGCTCTGCATTTATGTTTTGCGGTCTTAGAAAGGGCTAGCGAGATACCATTTTGTTATATCATGTTATGATTATTTTGAGAAAGTGTTGTCATCCGAGTTTTATTATTATGGCTCGCTAGCTGATTATGCTATTGATATGAGTAATTGTGAGACCTACGTGTTATTGTGAGTATGGTTAGTTCATAATAATTGCTGAAACTTGAATGCTGGCTTTTCATGTTTACAACAACAAGAGCAAACAGAGTTTGTAAAAGTTTTTCTTTTTCTCTTTCAGTTTGTCAACTGAATTGCTTGAGGACAAGCAAGGGTTTAAGCTTGGGGGAGTTGATACGTCTCCGTCATATCTACTTTTCCAAACACTTTTGCCCTTGTTTTGGACTCTAACTTGTATGATTTGAATGGAACTAACCCGGACTGACGTTGTTTTCAGCAGAATTGCCATGGTGTTGTTTTATGTGCAGAAAATAAAAGTTCTCGGAATGACCTGAAACTCCACGGAACACCTTAGAAAAAACAATAAAAAATCCTCGCAAAAGATGAAGACCAGGGGGCCCACACCCTGTCCACGAGGGTGGGGGGCGCGCCCCCTGGGCGCGCCCCCTACCTCTTGGGCCCTCTGGTGGCCCTCCGATGCCAACTCCAACTCCATATATTGGCTTTCGGGGAGAAAAAAATCAGAGAGAGAAGAAATCATCGTGTTTTACGATACAGAGCCGCCGCCAAGCCCTAATCTCTCTCGGGAGGGCTAATCTGGAGTCCGTTCGGGGCTCCGGAGAGGGGGATTCATCGCCGTCGTCATCATCAACCATCCTCCATCACCAATTTCATGATGCTCACCGCCGTGCGTGAGTAATTGCATCGTAGGCTTGCTGGACGGTGATGGGTTGGATGAGATTTATCATGTAATCGAGTTAGTTTTGTTAGGGTTTGATCCCTAGTATCCATTATGTTCTGAGATTGATGTTGCTATGACTTTGCTATGCTTAATGCTTGTCACTAGGGCCCGAGTGCCATGATTTCAGATCTGAACCTATTATGTTTTCATGAATATATGTGTGTTCTTGATCCTATCTTGCAAGTCTATAGTCACCTACTATGTGTTATGATCCGGCAACCCCGAAGTGACAATAATCGGGACCACTCCCGGTGATGACCATAGTTTGAGGAGTTCATGTATTCACTATGTGCTAATGCTTTGTTCCGGTTCTCTATTAAAAGGAGGCCTTAATATCCCTTAGTTTCCAATAGGACCCTGCTGCCACGAGAGGATAGGACAAAAGATGTCATGCAAGTTCTTTTCCATAAGCACGTATGACTATATACAAAATACATGCCTACATTACATTGATGAACTGGAGCTAGTTCTGTGTCACCCTATGTTATGACTATTACATGACGAACCACATCCGACATAATTATACATCGCTAATCCGGTGCCTACGAGTTTTCCATATACTGGTTCTCGCTTATTTACTTTTCCGTTGCTACTGTTACAATCACTACAAAATACCAAAAACATTACTTTTGCTGTCTTTACTTTTGTTACCGTTACCACCACTATCATATTACTTTGCTACTAAACACTTTGCTACTAAACACTTTGCTGCAGATACTAAGTTTCCAGGTGTGGTTGAATTGACAACTCAGCTGCTAATACTTGAGAATATTCTTTGGCTCCCCTTGTGTCGAATCAATAAATTTGGGTTGAATACTCTGCCCTCGAAAACTGTTGCGATCCCCTATACTTGTGGGTTATCATTGAGCAAAATCAAGGTTGGTTGTGAAGCTCCTGGAATGGTCAACTATAATTTGGATATCATTTGTGCAGTTCAACTAAGATTGAGCGTGAAATGTATATCTCTGTTTGCACAAAAAAGGTGGAAAGGAGGGTGACTAACAAGTGATGAAACATGCATCAAATGAAAAGAAGCATGTTCCTTATCTGAATGGCAATCCTACAAGGACAGTAGCAATTTCTAAAGCAGTGGCATTGCTAGATATTAGTGTGGGCATTAGGATTAACTATCACAACCGTTAAATACGACATTACTTTGGGCACGGGAGAGTAGACGAACCAGGACAGTTGCATTTCTAACGAAAAGAACCAACTTATCTTAATGGGAAATTTTAGCAGGACATGTAAAGAAGTGCCATTGATTCATATTACTGGAGGCATTACATTGAAAACAACATTGGTTTAACATGTCCTTACTTTTAACAGTGCGACTGCTACATTTTTGTTCGGTATAGCCACCTTATACTGTGTGAGGCTAGCAAATCTAGTGCTGGACTTACTCTATTGACTTGTCCCCCAGTCCCCACTTTATTTCCTTTTTCAACCAATAGATCGGGTTTATATTGAGTTTGTACTGCGTTTCCCTTTTTTTCCCTATTAGACCTAGAGACCAGTTGGATAGCCAGTCTCTGCTACTTTTCGCCCCCATTATTTCCTCTTTTGACCAAGTCCTAGATTCAGGTAACAAATCCTCCCCCACCCCACCCCCTTTCTTCCTTGTTTGAACCAAGTAGTACTAGATTCAAGTGCATGAACTAGTTTTACCTCTTAAACGTAAAAAAATAGGTGGTTTTCGAACAGTCGATCAATCCTATCTACGAGGGGGCCTGAGAAATAGTAAAAGATACAAATGCAGCAACGTCAGGAGATCGGGAAGTAGAGCAAGGCCGGTTTCGAAGGAAGTTATACCTGATGGTCGCCGGGATGTCACTAGGTGGGCGGCGGGAGGCCGGATCTGCCCACACTATGGCAGTGAGGAAGAAGGGGTCGGAGGCCCTCCCTCGCCAGCGGTGCTTGGGAGAGAACGACAAGGCAGGCTGATTGGGACGCGCCCAGCAGTGGGTAAGAGCTGTCGCCGAGGATGACCGCGTGAACGTTGCACCTTCTCACCTTCCCCGGCGGAGAGGATCCGGCTAGATCTGTGACCAGTGGTGAGCAAAGAGAGAGAGAGAGAGTGTGTGTGGCCACCGCTGTCGTGTTTAGATCTGGAGAGGTCGAGACAGTGTGAAGAGAGCAACACTAGCAAGCAAGCGCGGAGGCTCCTGCCTATATAGTGGAGTAGTACTAGTTTTCTTTTGTCTACCGGAGCCGGCTTGACCTCGTCAATGAATGTCGAGAAGTCTTCATGCACGTGGCCCGGAGGCGCAGTTGTCGTCATTTTGATCTAAAGCGCCGGATTATAACATATAACACAAAAAATGCCACATGACAAGAAATCATAACCTCACTGCCCAAAGGAGACAACCTGAATCCCGACGGACTAACTAGAGGAGGAACAAAGCTCAAATTAAAGATAAACTCGTAGAAAAGGGGCCGTCGATAGATGTCCTAATTAACATAGCCGGCTTGACCTAGATGGCAGCCGAGTAGTCACTGTTCGTGCATGTGGCCCCAATGACTAGCCCAACTCAGTTGTCGCTGTTTAACCCTCGCAGTGATCCGAAGCACATGACACCTAATTTTGCGAGATGACAAGAAACCTTTTTTAGATTTCTCACCACAACTACATCCATGTACAACACAACCTGCACGATATGTAGACGATAGCCAATCCAGGCGTGTCTGCTAGAGTCTGGTCACATGCATGGACGAACTGATCTTCCGTGTCTTGCAGGGATCGTCCAAGCACCAACGCATTACACCACTTCTCTAGTACTATCACTCGTCTCCCTCTTCTATTAAGTCACCCGACTTGCGGGTCCAGGGAGTGTGCCTATGGTTGGTTCTCAATTGCCGTCCCGCATGTGTGTGCGAACGCAATATGACGCGTGGTCCATTCGGAGAGTAGCGTGCCAGACCGGCCGACCGTCTGGGGTGCGACGCGAACGCGACGGGCGTGCTGTATACTCCGTACATGTGTACCGCCGTTTTTAGACGCTTTGCTCCATGGCGCGGGCGCAATCCATGGATACAAAATTAGTATAATGTATACTATTTAAAAGTCGAGGGCAGGGCTTTTCCTGCGCGGTAGGCGGCGGGGCAGTTCCGCCTAGTCGGTTCGACAGAGATGCGAGAAGACGAGGGAGTAGGCTGCTGCAAACGTAGGGCCGTGTGATTTGACAGTGAGTTACTGCTGGACAGGTGGGGCCCCGTGATTTGACTTGCCATTATCATTTTAACTGTGGCGCTACGACCGGCGTGAGTCTCCTGATTCCTGACCACCTCCATACATGTGCCTCTCCCAATGCTCCACCATGTAGTAGAGGCTGGCTCTTGCATGAGAGCCCACTTCTCCACTTTTTCCTTGCCTCTCTTTCCTCCATATATGCAAAAATGCCATGTAAAGCGCACTATTGTACTTACTTGCTCCTACAGGTGCTTAAGCTTGCCACATAGGCATAAAGTCTGATGTGGCAAGTTAATCAAGAAGAGAGAGACTAGTTTGGTGACCCAAGGAAGAAACAGTGCTACGGGCATCCACAGTGTGAGTATTTGGCGCCACTAAGGCTGCCTCTAGACCCATGAACACTGCCTCTATACACCGCATCACCCGCCTCTAGGCTAAAAATTCTTGGAGACGCCTCTATGCTAAGCGCCAGCCTCCAATGCTTTGTGGTGAATAAAATATTCTGATGTCCCCATTGTCAATCAGTTAGGTGCTGGAGGGACCGATGAGTTGGTTGACAAATGCATCATATTTTATTTAATTTTGGGCCCGGCTTTGTCTCTAACCTAGAGGCTGCACACTGCGGAGTTTTCATCTATGGTTAGAGGCAGACCCGTGGGTCCCAGTTTAGAGGCAAGGTTGCCTCCAAACACTGGAGATGCTCTAAGCATGTGTACCTAGGTGAAAAGACAATTTTGAGTATATAGCTAATTAAATGAAGCAAACTTAGCAACACCATTTCATTGGAAGAGGTCACTCCTTGGCAAATGCAATAAATACTAGTACTCCCTGTGTCCCATAATATAAGAACGTTTTTGGCACTACACTAGTGTCAAAAACGTTCTTATATTATGGGACGGAGGGAGTACGAAGAAAGAGATAGAGAGAAGTAAAAAAATACACTTATAGCCAACCTTATAGCCAAAACCTTGTTGTAGTATGAGTGACTAAGTGATGACTATGTATGACATGCCAACATCAGATAGCCTAACGCACCGTGTTAAATCTCCAAGGGCGCGACCACACGAGCGACGCGACGGTCATGGTAGGCGCGACCATGATACGGGCTGCTAGCAGCCCTTGGATATGAGATCAAACGGTCGCATGCTAAGTTGCTGAAAATTTGCAGAATAACCCTCCAGGATAGGATATTCACCCATAGGTCTAGAATCACGCCATGCAACCGTTCGATCTCATATCCAAGGGCTCTCGGAAGGCTGTATTATGGGAGAATGGAAAGCCACTACCCTGCCGTTCGCATGCTGGCAGTTCACTCCTACTCGTCCCCGCATGTCCTTTAATACTACGACGGTTCGCTCCTAGTCGCCCCGTCCTTTCACATTACGGCAGTTCCACTAATCCTAACCCTCCTCCCAAATCCATGGCGTCCCAAATCTCCCTGATCGGCAGTGAGTATAAGGTTAGAACCATCATTGGCGATGAGTTCGACGTCATCGACACCCGTTCTTCCGCGACGGTGAAAGGATGCCTTTCTCGCTTCAGACGCATGTTCGAAGACTCAGATGATGAGTGGGTCGCTGGGCTAGATGTTGAGTACACCACAGTCCTGGGAAGAGAGAAGGATCTAAAGGACGAAGAGAGGAAGAAGCCCGCCGTGATCCAGGTTTGTGTGCATGACTTATGCTTGGTCTACCACATATGCCATGCCGACATTGAGTGCCAGGATTTTAATGACTTCCTCGAGAGCAACCTAGTCAAATTCGTTACTGTAGACTTTGGTAACGACAAAGAAGTCCTGCATCGGATAGGCCTCGTTGTAGGCAACACCTTCGACCTCCAGAAGAATCAGCTGGTGCCCTCTCGTCAGCCTTCAATGCTGACCCTGGCAGGAGCCATGGTTCATCCTTCGCACGGTAAACTGGAGAAACCTCATTACACGTTTCATCGTCATGCATGGCAGCGGAATGTACTAGATATAGACCACATCCACTACGCTGCAATGGATGGCTACCTTTGCTTCAATATCTACAAGGGTTGGATGAAGAGCAACATCCAAGTGTGCGGTTCAAGCAAAGAAGTATCGGCCAAGAGGAAGAGGGACAAGGACGAAGTCGAGGACGTGGACAAGGACTCCGAGTAAGGTGGCAGTGTTGTTGCTCATGGTGGTTCTAATGCAGTGTCTACTGGAATAGTTGCAAAGTTTAATTTCAGGTGTTGTGCTGAGCCCCCAGCAGAACTATGTTATGTTTCTTCTTGTTACTTTAACTCTTCAGTACGTACATACTAGAATTTCTTACATTTCATCTTTTAGTTGGTATAGTACTACCACTCATTTCTTCACATTATATACGTACAATATATATGGCCAACATCATATAGCCAACAGTTTAGTTGTCAAAGAATTTCAGGGTGCTTAGTTTTGTCAAAGAATTCCAGGGTGCTTAGTTTTATTTGAGAGGTGGGTTGTGCTGGACACCATTATTGTGACTAGCCTTTTTAATAGTACTATATGCATAATTTGGTGACGAGCGCTCTCTATATGTACCACCTTTTTTTTAATTTCAAGTTTTGCTCCATGGCGCAATCCATCGATACTACTGCTGTACAAAAGTATACATTTTTTAAAAGGCTAGAGGGCGGGGCAGTCTAGCTTGGTCGGTTTCACAAGAGGCGAGGGCCTTTGTGATTTGATAGCTCATTACTGCTGGAAGGCGGGGCCTTGTGATTTGACTGCTCGTATAAATGCGCCAACGACCTGATCGAGGAGGAGCAAAGAACCGTGCGGTATACTCAAGTTTTCCACTGGAGTAGTACTGCGACGGAGGAGCATGAAACACGGTAGCCTGGTGCCATATGGCGATAAAAATGATCTATTTTTCTAGTCATCTCATTGTTAGCATTGTTCTATTCATTCCCTAAAAAAACCATTGTTCTATTCATGCCTCACAGAGAACGTGACACGTGCGGCGAAACACCCGAAGCAAAATATGAAACACAGCATCAAAAGAAGAAGGAAGATTATCACCCCAAATGATCTAATTCGCCGCGGAGTCGTAACTGCTTCTTCATCGCCTCCACGACCTCCATCTCCTTGCGTGTCTCCTCCGCCATCTTCTTCATTCTGTCCATGACGTGGGATTTCTCGACGCGAGCCTTCATCATCTGTTCCACGGCCGCATTACATACCTTGACAGCAGTCGGGTGCTCGATGCGGAGCTTCGCCAACTCCTCCTTCTGTTCCATGATGAGGGCCTGTAGCATCTTCATCGAGGAACTACTATTCTCATGCAGCTTCTTCCAGCCGGCGTTCTTCTCCTTCAACAGGTCGATCTCGTGGCAGAGCTTCGCCTTGTCCTACTGAAGTCGCAGGATTTCGCCGGTCGCCTTCTTCTCCGAGGCAATGCTCTTCTTCAGCAGCATCACCAAGCCGGCAGTCAACTCCCCCTGCTGATTGAGCTCAGTGGGCATGTCGTCGAGGCTCTCCTTCAGCAACTCCATCAAGCCTTGGATGAACTCCTTCTGCTTATTGAGGTGCTTATTGAGCTGATCGGGCATGCCGTTGAGGGATAACGACTCCAGCTTCGCCGGCTCGGCATGTTCGCCTCCGCGGCTAGGGCGCTCCTGGGAGCCATCGCCTGCCCGCGAGAGATCTTTCGAGGTCTCTGTGTGGCGGCGAGCCCTCTTTTTTTTCCACAGCCTTGGTTGCCGCTCCCTTGTTATGAGTAGTTCTCGACCTAGAGCTCTGCTCACCGGCCATGGCAACGACGGACGAAGAAGAAGCACTTATGAGGAGGAAAGGTAGAGTAATTTTCGGTTAGGTAGTTCCCCTTTTTATAACCTAAGTACTAGCACTAGTACTAATACCTGCATAGTGGTTGAGGTTTGGTACGTACTAGTAGGTGTGAGCAGGCTTTCGAATGTGATGGGAACAAGGTAAAGATTAATTGATGGTTTTGGTTTCGAGGCCCGAAACGGCTCCCAATGAGTTTAGCGGAACATAAATTTCAAGTACTACACTGCTCAAATGCGTAAATATTATGTTACTGTCAAAAATTGGCACAAAATACGAAGGAGACCAATGGAAGTACTACTAGCAACCCACGATTTAACTACTCGCATGCACGCAGTGGAGTAATAATGTCTTTCTTCCGCCCTCACGTCCACTCAATTTGCATGCGTTGTATTAATTGACCATCAATGAAGTGAACGACTTTACATGCGTCAAATTATCACATGGGGTGGATCTTGGTACAAAAATTGCGTCCGCCCGTGTACCCGCGTGTGCGTGTGAGGGAATGAGTGCGTGCGTGGCGTGCATGCACATCTTCGCTTCGTGCATGTACCGCCAGTATGGCTCAGGGAGGACGAGTACATTCTTCTGGAACCAACAGCACGTCACTGTGATCAATCCACGCAAGGAGGTCGCGACAACGCCTCCACATGTGCCACGTGGCTTCATGAACTATAAGAGAGACACTGTGTAGCGTGCCATTGGTATTCTAATTTACGTGTTTTGCACATACTCGAAGTACTAGTAAGGTACACGTGCATTGCACGCATCAGATTTTGCAACCAAATTATGAATAAATACCACACTATAGCATGTAAGCGCTGAGTCATATATGCCTGATGTAGCCCTTCGTTTAATTCTTATAGTTCATCTCATTCAAAATCAATTAGTTTTTATAAAAAAGCTAAGAACGCGGGAATAGGAAAAACATGGGATTATAGTGGAATGTCGTCTTGAATCCTCCAGGATTGTACGAGTGTTTGATTGTGCATAGAAAAAACGCAGAATTCTTTCAAAGAGGTTTGAGTGGATGGGATGTTCCTATGAAATCTAGTGCAAATGAATCATATGGAAAAATTCCTATGGTTTACAATCCTACGAATCAAACAACCAAGATAGGAAAAATTCCTAATGATTAGAATCCTCCAAAATTCCTTTGAGAATCCTTTGAATCAAAGAAGCCCTTAATCTATTTTATGCTTCATGGAATTGTGCGTTGTAAATCATAAAGTAAAAACAAACAATGGAAATTCAACTAGAAAAAAAGTTTTGGCAGTTATGATATAGAAGATTCTAGAACAAAAGAGAACCACTGTTGTTTTGAGGTTTGTGCATTATGCTTAAATTCAACCATGGAGTCTGCTAGATTGTACATGTGGCAAAATCCGGTGGGGGCTAGAAGATGGTGCAAGGGGCCGAGTGGAGGGAGACTATGAAGGAATGCACAAGTGCGAGATCGATATTTAGAGAGAGGGGGCGAACACGTGCGCTGTTGCACGCAGTGGTGGAGCCATGAAAAATAAATGAGCTAGGGGGACAAGCATTGCTAATCCTTTACGAGGAGGGTCAATTCATGAAATTAAACCATTTTTAGCAGCAATTGTCTAATGATCACATTCATATTAGCCTTGATATATAGTGATGTTAGGGGGGGGGGGGCAGGGCCCTTACTGCCCCTGTCTTCGCCATTGTGCACGCGTGTGAGAGATGAAGCAGAAGGCATGGATGATGAGAGGGGGACGTTGGATATATAATTAATGTGGGTGTATTAGCTATATATGTTAATCCTATATAGAGAGGTATATATTGATCGATGTGGACGTGGGAAAGAGGGTGAGACCTCACTGGATATATCGATTAATCGGTTTGTGTGGAAAACTATGAAAGACTTAGCTATATACACACATACATAGAGGAACATCGATCGTTGCGCATGCACGCGTGAGAGATAAAGAATGCCCGATATGATGGAGAGGGGGATGTGCGTGGGTGTGTGCCTTCATGGGAGACCGACCTGAAGAAAAAGATTACATGCGTGCGATGGTCTGACTGGTAGTGTGTGTGCATGCATGCACGAGAGAAAGTTAGTGGTACAATTATAAAGAGAAGACTACTGTGTGGGTGTAAAAGAATAGGTGAGGTCATAATCAATGTAATGTTGAATTCAAATATTTGAATAAGAGATCCTGATGTTTGAAACCCATGCATGCATGAATATAACGGAGATCTGCGCGGCGTGGTTTGGAACGAGCATGTTGTAATGTATACACATCGAACAAGGTCAGACTGATTTGAATTTGAGATACCGATGGCAGACATCATTTGGCCACGTCGCATCCGTGCATGGACACACTATTCTAATTGGAGATGATGGGCGGCTTTCGCATCACATATCTATATCTATACCCCTATATATATATATATTATATTTTATATATTTTTATATTGTGTGCGGGTAACTTTAACTTTGAAAGATGGTCGTTGGATGAGGCGAATCCGATGGTCCAAAGATGGCAAATTTGAGCACTACTGGTCGTTGGATATCATCTAGATTCCACCAGATTTCGCCACATGTATAATCTAGAAGACTCCATGGTTGAACTTAAGCATAATGCACAAACATCAAAACACAAGCACTTCTTATTTGTTCTAGAATCTTCCGTATCATAATTGCCCAAATGTTTTTCTACATGATTTGCCATTATTTGTTTTTACTTTATGTCTTACAACGCACAATTCCATGAATCTTAAAATAGATTAGCTTTCTTATAAAAACTAGATGATTTTGAATGAAATGAACTATAAGAATTAAACGAACATCTACATCATGCATATATGACTCAAAGCTTGCATGCTATAATGTGGCATTTATTCATAATTTGGTTGCCAAATCTCATGCATGCAATGCACGTGTACCTTACTCTAGTCTAAATGGTGTTTGTGTGTGTGTTGTGCGTGTTGATGTGCAAATTGTCTTTTTTGGGGTACACGTTAAGCTTGTTCTTCCGAAATTTCAAGCCGCGCCTTGTTATGCCGAAAATTCAAGCTAGCGTCTCTGTCTATCGTGCTGCGAAACTCCCGCCTCTTCAACCCGCGCCTTGTTAGCCCGAAATATTTAAGATATATCTTTGTCTCGTTGTGCTCCGGCAACTCCCTCCATCTCAACCCGCGCCTTGCTATTCCGAAATTACAACGCGCGCAAAAGCTCCCACCTCCTATGATATCCCGACATGCGAAATGCCCGTGGTACCCCTGAACTGAAAGAACCGCCTCAAATCGGTGGGGGGTACTTTCGTAATTTACCCCACATTTCGGACAAGCGCGTCTCTAAGCCATGGTTCCCCACTGCCATCCCATCCGCCCACCCATTCGTACACCGAGGCCGCAAAAACCCGCGACGAAACCCCACACCCTGCTCTGTCCGCCACCCAGCCGGAGCCTCTTCCCCGACGACGTTGTCCACAACAACACCTCGACGTCCCTCATCCACCGTACCGGATGAGGATCCGTCGTCGATCTCATCGTCCCGCCGGTTCAGCCACCCCGTCCTCCACCTCCAAGGAGCTGCCCCGACGTTCCTCTCGTCTTTCGCACCACCTCCATTCCCACACCGCCGTCTTCACCTACACCACCGAAAGAGCATCATCATCACCGTTTCCTTGGATGAAGCTGCGGCCTAATCGGCGCCACCAAAGAGGTTGTACACTAATCGCCGCATTTTCTTCTTGATTCGATCTCACGGTGCTGCCGGCGCTCGGTCCCGAGCCAACACGGCGCGGCTCCATCCACGGCGGCGTCGCCGACCACTTCCTCCACGGCGTCGCTCCCTCGGCAGCGACGTCCACATCAGTAGGAGCTGCTGCTGCTTTAGCTCTCGCTCTTGCTGCTGCTCTGCTCTTGCTCTCGGTCCCCTTCCTGGTCTGCTCTTGCTATTGCTCTTGCTCGCGCTGCTGCTCTCGCTCTTGCTCTCGCTTGCAATGCTGCTCTGATTTAGCTACACTTCAGTC